>NC_079190.1:216612273-216809773 GCF_029499605.1 Hyla sarda | reverse complement strand
TTATAAAGCAGTGTTATGTTGTTGTTTGTGGCATACACTTCCCAAAGAGATCTCGGCAAGTGAGAAGGCAGGTTCTTAAGCAAGTTGTGTGAGAGGTCAAGTGTTCTTAGATTAGTGAACCGAGTCAATTGGTTGTCTAAATTGGACAAGTGGTTGTAAGACAAGTTAAGCTGGGTGATATTGTCTTGGAGTCCATGTGGCAATGCAGTCAGGCTTCTGCCAGAACAGTCTACATTTCTGTTCTTCATAGAGCACGAGCACTTCGAGGGGCACAAACAGAAAATGTTTGGTACAGAACATAATATAAGCAGGAGTCCCGGAGAGGGTGATATTCTATAGCCCATTCTTGCCTGTAAATACATGAAAGCAACCATTTTTTTTTTATCACTCTGAAGACTCTACAGACATTAAGCAATAGTTAATATTTTATTTAACCTGCTCTCATTGATATACTGGTTACTAATCTTTATATTTCTTGTTAATGAGTTATAACTACTAGACAAGTTGGCTTAAATCCATAGCAAGAATTGTTTGTACATGTATAAAATTTTCTCTCCGATGTCCTGAGGACCACTAGTCTAATGTTACTGCAGCAAATGGCACAGTAACTGCTTACATGCACAGTGCAGTCTATGACCTTTAATGCTTAAGTCATAAATCAGACTTACCACTTGGTCTTTCCATCCAGAATCAATATATAGCTAATGTTGGCAGTTATGAACAGGCAGGCATTTTTCCAGCTTTCCTTTTATAGTTGCTTGCTGCTTGGGTCTTTTAGCTGCATTGTGCTGCTGTGTGCAGGAGCTCTGCATACATCTGATCAGCTATTTGGAGGACTGCAGAGCTGGTGCTAGTGCTGACTCAAATTTATTGGGAGCATCTCATAGCCAATCCAGCAGACAGTGAGGTCTCTAATTGGGAGGAGGGAGATGCTGCTATTAATTCTTATACTTCATAGAGCTTCAGTGGTGCTAACACATCAGTAACTCTAAGTTTCTTAAAAGTATCTCCAGTTATACCTATCATTGTTCACTATAGGAAAGCTGGAGCTGTCATAGACATCCATTGCCAATGTGCTTTTAAATTTCCTTGCCCGCACACTACTATACTACCTGGTCATTTTGGAGGAATGACAATCATAAATGTTCCATCCTTACATATAACTCTGGTCACTGTTGCTCATTTTAGTTAAAATTTACATAGAAATTTTAAGTAATTTTACAAATGCTTTACGTGACGCTGTATTGATATTTACTTATGCGTTTTCCATTTACACCCAAGGCTCCATTCATTGTTCTGCTGTTTTTATTATGAGCTCTGACTCTGTTACCTTATTTCTCCCTGCAGTCCCATTTCTTTTCACTGTCTGGTGCATTATGATAATTGTACTGTACATATGTTTGAAATTTTGGAATTGTTTCAGTGCATAATGCATACAAATAATATTTTAAGCAATGCAACTTAGGGGTCTATATCGGCAATCAGAGGTTTTGGCAATATACTAGTCTATCTGCTTTTGGTGTAATATACCAAGTCAATGCGAAGGGTAGTGCATTACATTCACTCACAAACCTATAACAGTGCATTTGGGTTCAGCAGTAGGATGGTCACTTCTCTTAAATGGGCAGTGTCCAAGACAAAAACGTTTGATATGTTGTAAAGCATGCTAAACCAATAGGTTTTGCAATTGCTTTCATTAGAAAATTTTCAGTATTTCATAATGAAAAAGCCAATCAAAGAGCTGCCCCCCTCTGCCTGCTTGGACACATACTAGTCCTGCTGTGTCCATGCGTCATCACCTATGTCATGATTAAACAAAACTACGTTTGGGGTAGTAAGAGGTCAATAACCAATAATGCACTAAACCCCAGGGCCTAAGCCTGGGGTAAAAAACCCTATTGCTTATGCCTAAAAAGTTACTTTTATTGAGTACTAATAAAATGTCCCAAAAGTAACGCTTTAAAACTGATACCAGGTGTACCTAGTACTAATAATATTAAGGTCAGAATAATAGTCTCCACTATTTCTCCAAATATAGCCCTGCAGTGGCTAATACTATAAAGGGTAACACACTGGTACTACTTAAAATCAAAACACCTATTGCCGCCTCAACATGTTTTGCTGCGGCTTTCTCAAGAGGCAATTTCATGGACACACTTCCTTGATTGACAGCTGTGAGCGCAGGGCTCACAGCTGGAGGAAAACTCCTCGCGTGGTCAGCTTGTGTCCCGCTACTGTCAGTGAGGACAAGCTGGGAGTTGTAGTTTTGCTAATGCTAGGGGAGATGTGAGCAGACAGCATACTGAGGAAGGGGGCGGAGACCTGCACAGTGAGGCCACGCCCCCTCCCTTTGAGAGGAATTCAGACAAGTGAGCTAAATTAAAAGTGTAATAAAATAAATAAATAAAGGTGCTAGACACATAAAAATTTGATGTACATGGTCAGGATTAGGTACTGAGTGATCTATTAAAGAAAAAATTTTTTGTTGGATCTTACGGGTACGCTTTAAAATGTCTAGCTGAATAATGTATATAGCCCTGACACTGTTTATATGAAAATTATGGTAGACTAAAATAGCCTGGTCTGCAAATGTAGTTACCATCCCGGCTTCTTTTGTAATAGCTTTAGTCTATTATTTGTGTGTCATAGTCCATTTGAAACCATCTCCAAGACATTAGGCACAGTGGGGGAGATTTATCAAGACCTGTGTAGAGGAAGAGTGGTGCAATGCCTCTGATGAGTGTAAGAAAAAAAAAATCTCATCGGTTGCTATCGGCAACTGCACTCCTTCCTCTACACAGGTTTTGATAAATCTCCCCTAGTTTCTTCTTTGGAATGGGTGAGCCAAGATGGGTAAAGTTAAACCCCCACATCTGCCCACCTAATCTACATATTAGTGTTGGAGTGAAGAGGATTGGATTAAAGAAACCCAGCGATTTGAGAAATGCAATCTGTAAGCTCTATATGTCCCTAAGAGCTGCAGACACCAATGAATAACTGTAAGGTTCTAAAAGCAAGCTTTACCTTTTTCTGGAGCTGCTGTTGGTTGCCAAACTTAGGCTAGTATTACATATGTCCGGTGTCCAGCAACTGATTCCAATGTGCATCAGTTGTTTAGCAGCCTGCCTCCAATGTTTCTTAATGCCAGACAGGGGAACTCGGCAAGTTCTGCTGTATATGGTACCGGTGTGGCGAGTCCAGTCATCCAAACTAAGAGGCCGGATAAATGTGAACTGTCACATTCAAATGAATGGGATCAGTTCTAGCATCAGTTTCCATCTGGCACATTCTCTACAGCACCATAAGGAAAAGATGCCAGACAAATGTAAAGGAGGCCTTTTTATATTTTACAGCAAAGCCTTCCTCAAATGGCTGCCATACAGGGCTCTGTACATTAGAGGGCCTGGTGGGAGGGTGATCAAGGAGGCACTGGATCAGGCTGTGGCACTTGAGCAGCTAGACACTTGGCTGAGAATTAAAAATGCAATAGAAACCACCATCCGCTCCAGAAAAGTACAGTTTGCTTTTATACCCTAACAGCTATGCAACTATGCCTGCAGCTCATAGAAGCAAATACAACTGACTGGTGCTTTTTAAAATGCTCTATAAACCTTTTTCCAACCCAGGGACCTAGAGTTCAGCCTGTTAAAATTTTTCTGAATTCATCAGGACATCGCATATTATGACTGCATGAAAAATTCAAAGTTGTTTAAAATAAAAATGCTGTTTACATGCAGTTGTTTGAAACTTTACTAAAACTTCCAAAGTTCTAGTGCTTTTTTTTCCCACTACACTTCCCTTTTACGTTGGCGCCCTCTGCTGTCTTAGACAAATAATTTATGCATAAACCGCATCGCAAATCACTTGTGGTTTTAATGATTGCTGTTTTTCATGCAGAAGTGTTAATATTAATGCAGCATGTTGCAGTTTAAGAAAACCGCAATGCAGCTTTATCACTGCAAGCATTATAATTGCAACATGTGTAAGCCAAACTCATTAGTTTGCATGTACTGGCCAACGCCAGTCACTAGAGCGAGCTCCCTGCTTCGGCTGGGTAGTCCTGAGTGTCTGCTGCAGCAGGAAATGCAACGAGTGGATACCTGGGGCTACTTGGCCGCAGTAGGGAGTGTGCTCTAATGACTGACCTGAGTGCATCTTTAGTGTGAAATACGATACGGATGCGCTACGTGTGACCCTACCCCAAAAGGGGATTATCTCGTGGAAAGTTTTTTTTTTTTTTCTTCATTTTTTCTTTAACCCCTTAAGGACCGAGCCCTTTTTCACCTTAAGGACCGGAGCGTTTTTTGCAATTCTGACCACTGTCACTTTAAACATTAATAACTCTGGAATGCTTTTAGTTATCATTCTGATTCCGAGATTGTTTTTTCGTGACATATTCTACTTTAACTTAGTGGTAAAATTTTATGGTAACTTGCATCCTTTCTTGGTGAAAAATCCCCAAATTTGATGAAAAAAATGAAAATTTTGCATTTTTCTAACTTTGAAGCTCTCTGCTTGTAAGGAAAATGGATATTCAAAATATTTTTTTTTTGGGTTCACATATACAATATGTCTACTTTATGTTTGCATCATAAAATTTATGAGTTTTTACTTTTGGAAGACACCAGAGGGCTTTAAAGTTCAGCAGCAATTTTGAAATTTTTCACAAAATTTTCAAACTCGCTATTTTTCATGGACCAGTTCAGGTTTGAAGTGGATTTGAAGGGCCTTCATATTAGAAATGCCCCATAAAAGACCCCATTATAAAAACTACACCCCCCAAAGTATTCAAAATGACATTCAGTAAGTGTATTAACCCTTTAGGTGTTTCACAGGAATAGCAGCAAAGTGAAGGAGAAAATTCAAAATCTTCATTTTTTACACTCGCATGTTCTTGTAGACCCAATTTTTGAATTTTTGCAAGGGGTAAAAAGGAGAAAATTTTTACTTGTAATTGAAACCCAATTTCTCTCGAGTAAGCACATACCTCATATGTCTATGTTAATTGTTCGGCGGGCGCAGTAGAGGGCTCAGAAGGGAAGGAGCGTCAAATGGTTTTTGGGGGGCATGTCACCTTTAGGAAGCCCCTATGGTGCCAGAACAGCAAAAAAACACACATGGCATACCATTTTGGAAACTAGACCCCTCAGGGAACGTAACAAGGGGTAAAGTGAACCTTAATACCCCACAGGTGTTTCACGACTTTTGCATATGTAAAAAAAAATTTTTTTTTTTTACCTAAAATGCTTGGTTTTCCAAAAATTTTACATTTTTAAAAAGTGTAATAGCAGAAAATACCCCCCAAAATTTTAAACCCAATTTCTCCCGATTCAGAAAACACCCCATATGGGGGTGAAAAGTGCTCTGCTGGCGCACTACAGGTCTCAGAAGAGAAGGAGTCACATTTGGCTTTTTGAAAGCAAATTTTGCTCTGGGGGCATGCCGCATTTAGGAAGCCCCTATGGTGCCAGAACAGCAAAAAAAAACACATGGCATACCATTTTGGAAACTAGACCCCTTGGGGAACGTAACAAGGGATAATGTGAACCTTAATACCCTACAGGTGTTTCACGACTTTTGCATATGTGAACATTTTTTATTTTTTTTTACCTAAAATGCTTGGTTTCCCAAAATTTTTACATTTTTAAAAAGGGTAATAGCAGAAAACACCCCCCAAAATTTGAAGCCCAATTTCTCCCGATTCAGAAAACACCCCATATGGGGGTGAAAAGTGCTCTGCTGGCGCACTACAGGTCTCAGAAGAGAAGGAGTCACGTTTGGCTTTTTGAAAGCAAATTTTGCTCTGGGGGCATGCCGCATTTCGGAAGCCCCTATGGTGCCAGGACAGCAAAAAAAAAACACATGGCATACCATTTTGGAAACTAGACCCCTCGGGGAACGTAACAAGGGGTTGAGTGAACCTTTATACCCCACAGGTGTTTCATGACTTTTGTATATGTAAAAAAAAATTTTTTTTTTTTACCTAAAATGCTTGTTTTCCCAAAAATTTTACATTTTTAAAAAGGGTAATAGCAGAAAATACCCCACAAAATTTGAAGCCCAATTTCTCCCGAGTACGGCGATACCCTATATGTGACCCTAAACTGTTGCCTTGAAATACGACAGGGCTCCAAAGTGAGAGCGCCATGCGCATTTGAGGCCTAAATTAGGGATTGCATAGGGGTGGACATAGGGGTATTCTACGCCAGTGATTCCCAAACAGGGGGCCTCCAGCTGTTGTAAAACTCCCAGCATGCCTGGACAGTCAGTGGCTATCTGGCAATACTGGGAGTAATTGTTTTGCAACAGCTGGAGGCTCCGTTCTGGAAACAGTGGCGTACCAGACGTTTTTCATTTTTATTGGGGAGGGGAGGGGGGCTGTGTATATGTAGTGTTTTTTACTTTTTATTTTATTGTGTGTTAGTGTAGTGTAGTGTTTTTAGGGTACAGTCACACGGGCGGGGGGTTCACAGTAGTTTCTCGCTGGCAGTTTGAGCTGCGGCAGAAAATTTGACGCAGCTCAAACTTGCAGCCGGATACTTACTGTAATCCTCCGCCCATGTGAGTGTACCCTGTACGTTCACATTGGGGAGGGGGGAACATCCAGCTGTTGCAAAACTACAACTCCCAGCATGTACGGTCTATCAGTGCATGCTGGGAGTTGTAGTTTTGCAACCGCTGGAGGCTCCGTTTTGGAAACAGTGACGTACCAGACGTTTTTCATTTTTATTGGGGAGGGGGGCTGTGTAGGGGTATGTGTATATGTAGTGTTTTTTACTTTTTATTATATTTTGTGTTAGTGTAGTGTAGTGTTTTTAGGGTACAGTCGCACGGGCGGGGGTTCACAGTCGTTTCTCGCTGGCAGTTTGAGCTGCGACAGAAAATTTGCCGCAGCTCAAACTTGCAGCCGGATACTTACTGTAATCCTCCGCCCATGTGAGTGTACCCTGTACGTTCACATTGGGGGGGGGGGGGGGGGGGGGGGGAGAGAAACATCCAGCTGTTGCAAAACTACAACTCCAAGCATGTACGGTCTATCAGTGCATGCTGGGAGTTGTAGTTTTGCAACAGCTGGAGACACACAGGTTGTGAAACACCGAGTTTGGTAACAAACTCAGTGTTTTGCAACCAGTGTGCCTTCAGCTGTTGCAAAAGCTACAACCCCCAGCATGTACGGACAGCGGAAGGGCATGCTGGGTCTTGTAGTTATGCAAAAGCCGGAGGCATACTACATTGGCTGGGGATGCTGGGGATTGTAGTTATGCAACAGCTGGAGACACACTGGTTTACTACTTAACTCAGTGTGCCTTCAGCTGTTGCAAAACTACAACTCTCAGCAGTCACCGACAGCCAACGGGCATGCTGGGGGTTGTAGTTATGCAACCACCAGATGCACCACTACAACTCCCAGCATGCACTTTAGCTGATTGTGCAAGCTGGGAGTTGTAGTTACACAACAGCTGAAGGTACACTTTTACATAGAAAGAATGTGCCTTCAGCTGTTGCAAAACTACAAGTCCCAGCATGCCCATAAGGGCATGCTGGGAGTTGTGGTGGTCTGCCTCCTGCTGTTGCATAACTACAGCTCCCAGCATGCCCTTGTTGCATGCTGGGAGCTGTTGCTAAGCAACAGCAGGAGGCTGTCACTCACCTCCTGCTGCTGCTGATCGCCGCACAGGTCAGTCCCGCCGCCGCCGCCGTCGTCGCTCCTGGGGCCCCGATCCCAACAGGGACGCCGGGGATCGGGGTCCCCAGCACCGGGGGTCGTCTTCCCGCACCCGCTCACGTCCTCCGGAAGAGGGGCGGAGCGGGTTGCGGGAGTGACACCCGCAGCAGGCGCCCTGATTGGTCGGCCGGTAATCCGGCCGACGAATCAGGGCAATCGTGAGGTGGCACCAGTGCCACCTCACCCCTGCTGGTAATGGCTGTTCGGGGCCGTCTCTGACGGCCCCGATCAGCCAGTAATTCCGGGTCATCGGGTCACTGGAGACCCGATTGACCCGGAATCTGCCGCAGATCGCTGGACAGAATTGTCCAGCGATCTGCGGCAATCGCCGACATGGGGGGACATAATGACCCCCCTGGGCGATATGCCGGGATGCCTGCTGAACGATTTCAGCAGGCATCCGGCTCCGGCTCCCCTCCGGCTAGCGGTGGGGGCCGGAAATGCTCAGGGCGTATCCATACGCCCTCGGTCCTTAAGGACTTGGAAACGGGGGCGTATGAATACGCCCTATGTCCTTAAGGGGTTAAACTATGCTCATTGTGTACTATATATAAAAAAATAAACCACTGCTTCCTCGGTACCTCTGGTGTTTGTCTTTGGTCCCCATTGCAATTCTCTTTCTGCTTCTGAGGGTCAACACATACACTGCATCTCGGCTTATTGCTGGCCGCAGCGGTGTCCCGTCTTGGCCAGTGATTGGCTGAGCAGCAATGTGACATAGTGGGTCTGGGCACCAGGATGAAGAATGTAGTCAGTGCCCATTATGTCACAATGCTGCTCAGCCAATCGCTTACTGAGGCGGGACACCGCTATGGCCATCAATTAGCTTAGCTGCAGTGTGACATATTGACCCCAGAAGCAGGAAGAGGATCTAACTGGACCAGGACATTGATGGCAGACCGGGAGCACTGAAGGGGAGTAGAGGTTTATTTTTTTTTTATGTAGTACACATGTCCATGGACATAGTTTAAAAAAAAAAAAAACCTTCCCACCATATAACTTCTTTAAGTGTGTGAATGTACGTCATTTATATAAAGTATTGCTCTAATTTAGTTGCACATATGTGACCTGACACTTTACCTCAGAAGTCTGGTGGTGGGGGTGGTATCAGTTGGTCATCTAGGTTATTGTTGTGAAAAGCATCTGTGGGACTTATTTGGAGGTGTATTGGCTCTTGAGTGCCATTCCCATCTTGCTGATATGAAATCCCTTCAGGAAAAGATTGCTGGTTCTGGTCTTGTAAGTCTTGTGCAGGTTGCGGAGGGATTGGAAATTCCTCAAGTGGTGGTGGTGGTGGTGGAAATGTCTCATCCTTTAAACCATTATCAGTGATTTGGCTTGACATCTGATTCTCGGATGCAGGACTTGTATATTTGGTTGGTGCAACTGGTACAATTGGTGTGTTTATAGTTAGTTTTTTCTTATTGTCATCCTCGCCTGTAAAGTTCCCAAGTTTGTTTTCCGTGCCCATTTCATGTTCCTCTGCCAGGTGTTCATTGCTTATTATTGGGGATATGCTCATATGTGAGACTGACATACTTCTGCCTAGAATGCTGCTGTTCACTCCTTCATGAATATTCCCATCTGCCAGTGGGGGTGGCGTTGCCCAGTTATCATACATTGATGTGTTTTGCCTTTTGACATATCTACATACTATAATGCCTATTATTATGATTATCATAAGGATTAAAAACCCTCCAACAAATGCACCAGCAAGCCAGAGATACTGATTTGATTCTTCCTCTGCTGGGCCATGATTGTTTATTTTCTGTGCTTTGTCCATCTGAAAACAATAGAAAGATTACAATTTAAGTGTTTTTTTGTTTTTTTACTTTTTGATTTACCTACTGCTGTCATCACCCTCTCTTCTGTGAACATTATCTTAATGCCTTTTATTGCCTTTATGTTTTGTATCAATAAAGCTTTTCATATATTTGTGACTTTGCAGAGCTGAAAAAAGGCATTTGATAGATGCCTTTTGAGCATGACTGTGAACTACAGGATTACATTAGCAGACTGGCTTCACACACAGGAGATCAAACTGGACTGGATCCGCTTAGGTGGACAAAGGGGTACATTTTTTCAGTAGCCAGTGGGAAAGTATAGCTGCTGATATTGAATAAAACAACTTTTATTCATTGTCTATAGAAAACTTAATTCTGAGAAAGGGTTAACAGTGCAACGACTATTGCCATTCAGTATTTGTGTCACTTTGCAATTAGATTGATGGAACTGGGAATATGGTGCATTCCAGATAGTTAAAGGAGATGTCCGGTGCTCACTTTTCTTATTTTATCCGTTCCGGGCTGAAAAATAAAAGAAACATTTTTTCTCTTACCTGCCTAGGCTCCCCCGGTGCTTCAGTACAGGTGTTCGGTCACCAGGCTGTATACTTCTTTCTTCCTGTTAGCCCGGCACGTCACACGGAGCTTCAACCTATTACCGGCTGCAGCGATGTCCCACCTTGGCCGGTGATAGGCTGAAGCTCCGTGTGACGTGCCGGGCTAACAGGAAGTAAGAAGAATACAGCCCGGGGACCGAACGCCTGTACCGGAGCACCGGGGGAGCGTAGGCAGGCAAGATAAAGCTTATTTTCTTTTTTTTTTTTTGCAGCCCGGAACGGAAACAATAAGAAAAGTGAGCACCGGACATATCCTTTAACCAAAAGTTAATGTTACAGATAGTCCTACACAGTATGGCAAACTTGCCTGTGATAGCATTATTCTAATCACTCTTGTAATAACACATGCACCATGGTGCCAAGATAAGCGTTCACTGTCCTACTTAGTCATTTATACCCACAAACTATAACCCCCAAAGCTAAAAGGAGCTGCATTGTGTAGCCATACAATGAAATGGGTTCACGGTTACTAAAAAGGCATTCACTATTGCTCACAGTGATCGCTGTAATATGACTTGGCTGTCATAATGAAAAGGTTCAAAATGTAACTTGGCTGGGATGACACAATTTACTCTTCAAAAATATTGCTGATGATTCAGTATTATATTTGCAATGAAAAAATGATTGCAGGCTTCTCTCTTATCTAGAGTATTACAACCGTATTTAGACAATGGCTTCTTTTTTTTTATTTTTTATTATAATGTTTTGCCCCTGATCTAGTAGAGAATTGTTGTACTTAGGAGACAACCCCTTTAATTCTTATAAAAGATCTGCTGCCTATGTGCTTTCCTCTTGTTAGCTAATAAATGTGCAATCCTTTTGAAACTGAGAGGTGAAATAGTTTGTCAACATCTGATTTGTATCTGCTACTTTTTAAATCATGTATCTGCAAACTTGAACAGAAACTGTTGAGGGCGTGTATCTGGGTGTTGTTTTTCCAGCAAAAAAGGAAATGTTGACTTTGTAGTAAGTACGGTTTTAAGTAAGTGGTATTTAAAGTTAATAATTTTAGCAAATCCATTTACTCAGCAAACCTTCTGTGTATGTATATAATTATACATACATTGGTCCCTTAAGCTTAAGTATTAATTGGCTCCAAGATGACTATTGAGACCATACCTCTATTGAAAACTACTAATTGGTTCTAAAGTTTTCAACCCTAAATAAGAGAAAAGATCAAGATTAAAGAAAACAAGACAAGACAACTAATACATATAAAGCAAGTCCTTACACATAAAAGTCAGAAATAGCTGCTCCAAGCTATAAATAACATTATAGTGGGCTGGAGCTTTTTCACAGTCCTGTACAATACATACAGTGTGCCGGTGATACAATATGGGGCCACCCCCACCAGGAGTCCAAAGGACAGTACTGCATTATTCTGTAGGGAGGTGCTACTAGACAGCCATTCAGTGCCACTTCAATAATACAAGTGTTTTAAATGTGAATTGCCAAACCGAATTGTTCAGATCGTCTTGCTATTTACATGAGCCACCGATCCAGCATCTTTCTGGCATTGTATGTTGTATGGTTTCAAGTTACAGTGGTCCAGAAAAGACCATTAAATGTGGAAAATATTGTAATCTGAGGCCATTGTAACTTGAAAAATCATTGCACAGTCTATAACAGCCCAACAACCACTGCTTCTAAAGTGCAGCGGTGGTCGGTAACCTAGACCGTGATCATAAGGAGGAGACAAGTTTGCAAAATGAATGTATTTGCAAAAGGGATTATCTGGTCAAAACTGTTTTATGTGCCCAGGCTTGTAAGCAAATAGTTTTAAAAAAACTTAGTCGTACCACCCTGCTGGGCTCGTAACCGTAGATTGTAGCATACAATGCCGCTCAGCCAATCACTGACTTAGACAGGACACCTCTGTGGCCAGTCATTTGCTGAGGGGCACTGTGTGCTATGTCAGAGGCATAGACTACGATCTGCAGCTACAAGAAGCCGTGTGTCAATGACCACAGATAGGACCACCTAAGCCCGTTGTGGAGCGAGGGAGGTACATATAATTTTTTTTTTTTTTTTTTGCAAGCCTGAGTGCACAGGTTTAAAATCATTTTGAATGGATAACCCCTTACATGCCCTACATCTTTGACTGCATGAGTTGAGATGGGAATACCCCTCACCCCCTAATGACCTCTCTCCCTAAATGATCTATCCCCTAAAGCAACTGTTCAATAAGTAGGTGGAGCTAAAGTACAAAACACCATTCTTCTATTTCAAACATTTTACAATTATAGCTGTATTTTATGGCTAAGTGAGCTCTGTTTTAGCAGTATATGAAGTAAATTACTGTGTTCTGATCGATACCACTGTAAAAGAAAGAAACAGAAGCGCAGAGAAATGGACCTAACCAATAAAAAACCTTTTTGATTATACATTGCTTTAGTGGAGAAATTGTTTCTGTGCTCACATTTGCATAAAAAAAGACACCTAAACATTCTGTAATACAGACATGGCTGTATACGATAAATTCAAAGGCGTTTTCTTCCTTTACGAAACGTGAAAAGAAGTTAAGGATCAGTAGTGCTAAATCTGCAAAGTGATCTGCAGAGTTCTCTCACCATGTTTTACTAACAGCACAGGGGTGCCACAGGTTTAGGAGTTATGCCCACACCATCCACAGAGGGTGTACTGCTATATGTGATTGTACTTTATTACAGCACTTGGGACCTAGCTGACAGACAGTACCGAAATGTAGAAAATGTGACATTTTATGAATAATATCTAATTGGTAACTATTGTTGTATTTTGTTTTAAAATTGACACAAGTCTGTAGGTAGAAATCCTCGACAAATCTTCAATTTTACAATAAATAAATCCTTGACATCTGCATAGTGATATGTGCAAGAATGTACTCACCAGCTTTTTTCTCAGCTCTTCTTTACTATGCGCATGAAGCGAAGTGCATTGAAAGTGAATAGTTGTAGTGCTGACTATTTAGATGCCACATAAAAAGGAAGTAGCTAAGAGATCCAGGAAGTGTAATAGTGTGTGATGTTTTAGAACTTTGTCAAGATCTGGCCTTTTGTAAGCTTTATTAAGGGGCATTAAAGTAACAACAAATAAGTTATTCTTTGTACAGGGAATTTTTATATGCATTTTTTAAATACATTATGCAACATTTCCCCACAGTTTTATCTGTGTTCAGTGATACAGTAGGAACCTTCATTTTTTTCCCAGTTGATTGAGTTAATAGATTTGTATAGGGTACTCTATATATTTTCTATGTACCTTCTGTACTTTCTGATGAGTATTATGACGCTGAGAGAAGGCCTTCTAAATACTTTCAACTCTTTCAAAGTTGGAAGCCCCAAATTCTGTAGAAATTAGCTGTATGCTTCAGTAGTTCAGTGGAAGGTACCCAGTAGCCCAAACATTAAACTCTATGCAGAAGATGTTCCCCATGGGTTTGCTTTCCCCTATACTTCTTTCCATGCCAGAATGTTAACTGTGACTCGTTACATCAGAGAACACAATCATAACATGCTAGTGTCACATTGCATGTCATTTTCCCCTGCATTATTTTTGATGGTTAGGGTCCTGGGGTCTTATTCTTGCCCATATGCCTCCTTATGATTGACAGGAATAGCCCAGCATGGGTGTTCTGTCCAGGTTCCACAGGTTTTTGGTTCTCATATGACAGCTGGGTCCTTATCTAACAGTTGACAACATAGAAGTGGTTTCACGTGGTGGGGGCACGTAAGTCAATAGGCTGGAAACCGCAAAACTACGTTTATTATGGTTTATTTGTTACCGATAATGTCAGCTGAACTCATACTGATAGATTTTGGCCTGGACTTGGCTTATTGAACGAAAACATGGCACCAACAAGAGGTTTGTCTGAAACAATGGAAAGGACCGTAGGGCTCACTGTGGCCAAATAGTTGGCTGTTCCCAGTTAGCTGTGTGTAAAATTTGGTACAAGTATACAAAGAGGGTTAAGAAAGGAAAAGATACATATACTCGAGTAGAAGCCGACCCGAATATAAGCCGAGGCCCCTAATTTCACCCCAAAAACCCAGGAAAAATTATTGATTCGACTATAAGCCTAGGGTGGGAAATACATCATCCCCCCGTCATCATCCAGACCCCCGTCATCATCCCCCTTCATCATCACCACATGTAATCAGCCCCCCCCCCCACCCCTTCATCATCACATTGGCTGTCCGGGCTTGCTGGGAGTTGTAGTTTTGAAACATCTGGAGGTCCGCAGGTTGAAGACCACTGCGGCCTTCGACATCATCCAGCCCCCCCCCCCCCTCTCAGCCCCTTTAGTTCTGTACTCACCTCCGCTCGGCGGGACGTTGGGGTGCGCTGGTCCGGGCCATCGGTGCTGCAGGGACAGTCCGGTGCAACGTGACTATTCCAGGGCCGGGCCCGAAGCGCGGAGAAGAGGCCCCCCCGGTGAAGGTGGACAGCCCGGAACGACTATCCCTCCACACCGGACTGTCCCTGCAGCACAGATGGCCTGGACCAGCACACCCTAACGTCCCGCCGAGCGGAGGCGAGTACAGAACTAAAGGGGGTGAGGGGGGGGAAGGGGAATTGGATGATGTCGAAGGCCGCAGTGGTCTTCAACCTGCAGACCTCCAGAGGTTTCAAAACTACAACTCCCAGCAAGCCCGGACAGCCGATGGTTGCCCGGGCTTGCTGGGAGTTGTAGTTTTGAAACATCTGGAGGTCCGCAGGTTGAAGACCACTGAGGGCAGAGAGTTCACTCGAGTATAAGCTGAGGGGGGTGTTTTCAGCACGAAAAATCGTGCTGAAAAACTCTGCTTATACTCGAGAATATATACGGTAGATAAAGACTTCAAAGTCCCAGGATTAAAAAAAAAAAAAAAAACTCTTTGCAATCTACCTTAAAAATAGAAAAATTATGACAAAACTTTTGTGAACTCTTACCAGTATAGGCATGTTAGGGAATCGCAGTACTGCTATAATTTTGAAGAGGCGTGTCATATTGACTGTTAACAAGCTAATAATTCACACTTCCCACCAATGATGGCTGTTATATTTATATGATTGAGGATGCCTCTCAAAGCCAAGAACCCACGAGAAGAGAAGCCTTTATTGTGTGAGATTGGTGAACAACCATTGATTTGATAGTGTGGTATGATACATTGCAACTGGATGCATGTTAGGTCTTCTATATGGACAGTGACTACAAGCATATTTCTAACATTATAACAAAATGGCTTAAACCTTTTCTTACTTCCTGGGCAATACTTGAAAATTGTGTGTGAGCAAAGAACCCTGCAAACATTACTAAGTTTCACCAGTTCTGTTGGAGGATTTGGGCAAAACTTCAACTTAAAGTGAGAAGCTCTTTCTTGTGTAACAACTATGTTATCAAATATTAACCATGCTAATAGGAGTCATTTGAAATGTTATAAATAGTGAAAATATCAATGTCTCTTGTAGTATCAACTTTACATTCATGATATAAAATGGTAATCCTAACTGCCTTGGAAATGTGCACTAGGATCAAATGTGGAAATTGTGGATAACGTTGTTTTTAGTAAATGCAGCTAAGCTGTGCGGAAACAGATAACTTGATTAAAACTCCAAATAAAAACTGTTGAACCAGGAAACCTTACTTCAGCTGTAATAAGAGTAACATGGTGGTCCCGTTTGCAGCACTGCATATTAAGGCTTGAGTTCGTAATAAGGCAACAGCTGCATAGAGATGCATGCATAGGTTTCCTGCCAAGACTATTGGCTCCTCTGTGTTTAAGATAAGATTATATGGTGAGTACTTGTAAGGGAATGATGGTGGTGTGTACAGCGTAAACATATATATTTGGGTGCTGTATAAGCTTTAGGAAGGCTGGAAGACATGTCTATGTGCACCCTGTTACACTGCATTGCTGAATAAAGTATCCGTAACACCGTTATCCTGGTGAGTGACTCCCTTCATTTCCTCTGTCTTGTATTATCAATGGTAGACTGATCTCTTTTCGTATTGCAGAGTGCCCAGCGTTTACATGGATCAATTATCACCACAGGGTACAGCCTCACAGGATGGAAATGCTGTCTGCAGCATCACATCCATGACAAATTTTGCAGATTTTTGGGCTAATTTGTTGCTTCTTTTGGTGCACATAGTTAGTATGGTTGAAAAGACATAAGTCCATCAAGTTCAGCCAAGGAATAGAAAGGAAGGGGTATGGTTGGATGAAGGGGAAGGGATGTGATTTTATATTTCTGCATAGGCATTAATGTTGTATTGTTCTAGGAATGTATCTAACCCTGTTTTGAAGCTTTCAATTGTTACTGCTGTGACAAGTTCCTAAGGTAAACTGTTCCATAAATTCACAGTTCTTATGGTATAGAAGGTGTGTCACCCCTTGAGACTAAACCTTTTCTTCTCCAAATGGAGGGAGTGCCCCCTTGTCCTTTAAAGGGGTTTAACCTGGAACAGTTTTTCCCCATAGTTTTTTTATGGGTCATTTATATAAGTTGATCATATCCCCCTTTAAACGTCTCTTCTCAAGACTAAACAAATGCAGTTCTTTTAATCTTTCCTTATATCTAAGCTGTTCCATGCCCCTTATTACATTAGTTGCATGTCTCTGCACCCTTTCCAGCTCCACAACGTCCCTTTTATGAACTGGTGCCCAAAACTGAACAGCATATTCCAGGTGAGGCCATACCAATCCTTTATACCCATTTATAAAGGATTGGTATGGCCTCACCGGGAATATGCTGTTCAGTTTTGGGCACCAGTTCATAAAAGGGACTAGGGGGTAGTATTAGGTCCTTGTCCCTTGAGTCCATGCCTCTTTTGTTACATGACAATATCCTGCTAGCATTAGAAGCAGCTGCCTGACACACTAGTGTGCTGGACGGTATGACCAAAAATGCATATCACGGTATTTTTGTAAGTTATGCCTGTTCTACCGTATTTAACGGTATCCTCCCCCGCCCCCCCCCAAGCTTGAGAACTAATCACATGTGACCCGTGGGAGCTGCTCTGCTTCTCTAACCCCCCCCCCCCCCCCAATGAATTATCCAGCCACAGCGCTGCGCAGTCCCCCACATCGGGGAACTAATCATATGTGATCGGCGGGCACTGCTCCCCCAATCCTCCTGTGAGCCGCCGGCGCTTTAAATGAATGAGTTGCGTGCCACGGCATTGGAAATGATTAATAAAGGACATTTGTACTGATTAATTTTACATATTCCTGTGCCTGGGCTGCAAAAAAATACTTTGACTCACGTTCCCCCGTTAATCCGGTATCGGCCTCACTGTTTTCTGCTGCGATCTTCATGCTGCTTCCTGGGGATGGGAACGTCACAGAGCAGTCAGCGTATCACAGGCCGCGGCGATGTCCCCCGGTGATAGGCTGAGCGCATTGTCATGTAAGGAGCCGGCCAGCTCCTTACATGACATGATAGGCTGAGCGCTCCGCCCATCACCGGCCAGGGTGGGACATCGCTGCGGCCTGTGATACGCTGACGGCTCTGTGAGGTTCCCGTCCCCAGGAAGCAGCATGAAAACCACAGAGGAGAACAGTGAGGCTGATACCGGAGCAACGGGGGAACGTAGGAACGTGCTGCAAGTTCGTTAGCATATCTGCCTGTGTGAACAAGCCCTAAATTTGGATTCTGCACAATTGTTTTCTCCGGCGCATTAATGAGATTTAGTAAAATTGTATCTACTTTTCTGGTATAAAATGCAAATTTTACCTCCACATATCCACAACAGAAAAAAATTAACCCTGTTTGAAAATACCCTAAGCATGTTCCCAAGTTTTGTGAATAGAAAAGGAAAGATTAACTATAACTAAAAGGGCCCATTTACACGTGCGTATTTTCTGGTGCTGATTTGCTGTAGCTTATTTTCCTACCCATTGAAGTTAATGTGCTGCAGATTTGCTGCAAAAAATGCACGTTTGAACGGACCCTAATCATACAAGCCTGATTCAATAGGGGGGAGCTCCACAATACTGCAAACAGTAGTTAGATTTGTTTGAAATGTGACAGAAAGAAGATGTATAAACGGAAAGGTATATTGCAGCCCATGCTCTTCTTTAGGCATTCTGTTATGACTCATATGAAGTTGCATATGAAGCTGGCCCAGTTCCTGAGCCCACTCCATACTTTCCCCAGAGAAGGGAAAAGTTTTAACCCATTTCCTTTATTTCCTACTAAACTAGAAATGTTACGTTACCTTAGCACAGTGCTTCTCAAATAGTGGGGCGCGAGGCTCTGTAAAGGGGGGCCCGACTCACTCGCAAGCGGCGTCCCACACAGCGTCGGTTACCTAGCATCTCTACGGCTGGATCTTACTTACGGCTGGATCTTACTTACGGCCCTGGGTTGTCCCGCTTGTCGTTAGTGTACAGAGCCCCGCTTGTCGTTGGTGTACAGAGCCCCGCTTGTCGTTGGTGTACAGAGCCCCGCTTGTCGTCGGTGTACAGAGCCCCGCTTGTCGTCGGTGTACAGAGCCCCGCTTGTCGTCGGTGTACAGAGCCCCGCTTGTCGTCGGTGTACAGAGCCCCGCTTGTCGTCGGTGTACAGAGCCCCGCTTGTCGTCGGTGTACAGAGCCCCGCTTGTCGTCGGTGTACAGAGCCCCGCTTGTCGTCGGTGTACAGAGCCCCGCTTGTCGTCGGTGTACAGAGCCCCGCTTGTCGTCGGTGTACAGAGCCCCGCTTGTCGTCGGTGTACAGAGCCCCGCTTGTCGTCGGTGTACAGAGCCCCGCTTGTCGTCGGTGTACAGAGCCTCCTATAATAAGGATACAGTGTTATGCAGAGGTGTACTTATAACAATTTTATAGACAAATGATACTATTTACAGTCATGCGGGGGGCGCGAAATGTTTTCTTCTTCCTTGGGGGGGGGGGGGGGGGGCATGACAGAAAATAATTGAGAAGCACTGCCTTAGCAGAACTTAGCAGTATCTTGGTAGAATGTGATAGACTGTTATTAGCAGTGCATTTTGGAAAGTACCAAAGAAAACATGACACGCAATCTCCTTTTAATTTACTTTTTTTTTTTTATATATATATTTTGTTAAAACAATAGAACAGGATTTCTCTTTCCACTTTAACAGGAACAAAGAATAGCTAGTGGCCAACATATATATACATTTTTAATTTCTAGGATGCATCCGGAAAAAAAAACAACTTTGCAATGTTTATGCTACTCTTTTGTGTATAACACAGACCTGTGCACTGAGGCTTTGTCACATGCTCCCGGCTCACAGAGCAGGCTGATTGTCAAGCCAGGAGCCTGCACAGAGCCCTGCTTGTCCGCCCACACTTCCTGTATTTTGTCTCTGCACAGACACAGGCAATAGCTGCAGGGATAAAACATTTTTCCCTCTCAAGAATGTACACATTTTACCAATGTATATTATGAATTTACATATAATGGTATTATCTTAAGTATATAAAATGTTTTGCAGATGACAGATACTCTTTCACGGGAATTTGCTTTATCTGCAGACATTGTTGCATAGCTGAGTATAAAAACAACCTGAACCTTTCCTAACGCTGATTGTGTTTCCCAGTTAAAATTTTTTTTTTCCTATTTTCTCTCCGCTAAGTGTCAAGGAGGCATAGCCTAACTGATCAAGTGCCACAGTCTGGCATGTCTCCTCACTTGTCATTACCTCCAAGCCCTTCTGTTGTTGGTTGGTAAAGTCTCTGTGTATGTCAGCTAAGGAGATGCTGGGAATAGAGGGTGAGTGAGTAGGCGTGCCAGACTGTGGCACTTGAGCAACTTTGCGCCACCTCCTTGACATTTAACTGAAAAATAAAGGCAATATTATAAGGCAATTATAGTCAGAGGTAAAACATTCCTATGCAGTATATTTCATTCTATATAACTCCGATCAGGTCAACTCAGGGAATCTAATGAATTGCACATAAAAAAAATCTTTAAACTTCTACTGTAGAGATGGTCGTCATAGTTGCACTTGGTGAGCTTTTGTTTTCTTCAGCAGCTTTTTTGGATATGTCTAGCACAGGAGTATCCATCAGTTTGCATTTCTCAGTTTCAATTGTGTTTGTATCTCCCAGTGAAATCTCATCCATGGTCACATTGCCTGCTTTTTTTTGCCATGTTTCCATCCCCGATGACCACAAAAGACTTGATGCACTAAGAAAGTCTCCATTGCTCCTTGCATGGCGCTTTGACTGTGTTAGTTTTGCCTTTAGACTGGATATTTTGTTTGCTAGTGCCACAGTGCATATGATTAACATTGCAATGATAAAAACTAAGATAGCTATTATGATCACGCATATTATGATTCCAGTCTTATATTTCTCGTCAGCTGTACAAGTTACGTTAGCTGTTGGGGTAAAAGATTTAGCAGTATGGTTACTTTTAATCCCCTTTGTGTCCTTAGTTGTGTGTTTTTGGGTGAATTTAAACGCATCTGTTGTCAAAGTTGGTTTACTTGTAGTAACAACTTGCCCTTTCAGTTCTGGAACAAGTTTATATGAAGAGTTTGTAGAATTGTCTCTATGAAAGGACAGGAAATGGTTTGGAGCAGATGTGCTGTTTATTTTGGTTACTACTGGTTTATCGGTGTTGAAATAGATCTTGGTTACTTCTGCTTTACAACTGAAGGAAAGAAACAATATCACAAGATGCAGTGAAGAATGCATCTTCCTCATGTTGCGCTCTTGACTTTTCCGTTATCTGCCAAGAAAGAAAAAAAAATCGAAATCGCCAGTGAGTTCACTATTCACTTATTTACTGAGATATTAGAGTGAATGAAGCTTTTGCAAGTTATATAAAATAGGCTTTGTGCATAGAAAGCTTTTCTGATCCCACGTGACCAAATCCAATCCGTGCTTTCGATCAAAATATGCAAATTTTGTTCTTAAACACATGGGGGGGGGGAGATTTATCAAGCTTTTAGTCTGTTTTTTTTTATTTTTTTTTTACATACAGTAGTTACAAATGTTTGCATAAGTCATTGGGATAAAATTGATGGGACTTAAAGGGACAGTGCATGGTCTCTTGTAACCCAGGGAATTTACCATATATTGTGCCAGAAGTAAGCATAAATTATGCCAGTAATCTTTCCTATAGCTCATAGCTAAAGAAGAATTCAAAGTCTGGCACATGGACATTGAGGAAGATGTGCCAAATTTATTAAAAGGCCAACACATTTTACATTAGCATACTTTGACTCAAAGGGGTACTACGGTAAAAAAAAAATTCTAATCAACTGGTGCCAGAAAGTTAAACAGACTTATAAATTACTTCTTTAAAAAAAATCTTAATCCTTCCTGTACTTATCAGCTGCTTTATACTACAGAGGAAGTTTTATAGTTCTTTCCACAGTGCTCTCTGCGGACAACTCTGTCCGTGTCAGGAACTGTTCAGAGCAGGAACAAATCCCCATAGCAAACCTATCCTGCTCTGGACAGTTCCTGACATGGACAGAGGTGTCAGCAGAGAGCACTATGGTTAGACAGGAAAGAACTATACAACTTCCTCTGTAGTATACAGCAGTGGATAAGTACTGGAAGGATTGAGATTTTTTAATAGAAGTAATTTACAAATCTGTTACTTTTTGGCACCAGTTGATTAAAAAAAAAAATAATAATTATACCGGAGTACCCTTTGAAAACCGGTGTGTAAAAGGCTGGTCTTGTAAATAAATATTAAATTCCCCTCAAATATCTAGACCTTTTTTTTTTTTTAATCATTTTTTGAGAAAAGCAACACTAAGATAACACATCCTAGATCTGAATGAATGAACTAATCGTATGAAATACAAAGTTGAATGTGCTGACAACAAAATCACACAAAAATTATAAATGGAAATCAAATTTATCAATGGTCCCATTACATCTCTAGTTGTTCTTTCAGTCCCCCGCCTCTTGTCTCTTCACCCTCCTTCCCAGATGAGCTCTCGGAGCAGGACCTTCTTGCTTAGCCAGTCATTGGTCCTGTTTTGTTCAGTGATTGGCTAAGAAGGCAGGTCCTGCACCGAAGGCTTGTCTCAGAAATAGGCTAGGGAGACAAGTCAGGGGACCAGAAGAAAAACCAGAACTGCAGTTGGAGGGCGGACGGTAAGTATCTTTCTTTTTTTTTTCTTCTATTTTTGCAAGCTCCTAACAACATATAAATTCATTTTTTTAAAGGGATGAAATTCTCCTTAAATGCTTGTGCACCATTTGTGAGATCTAGAAGCATAGACCACTAGTATTAGTGATGCCTGTTAGGTATTATGTTTTTTGTGAATTAAAGGATACGCCACACACTCTTCTAGGTTTCCATTTGCAACAATATAAATTGTCATGTATTGATTTATGCTGGTAAACTGCCAATTGTTTCTTCAGACAATACGTATCTGTCTGTGTGGAAGTGAGTGTCACTGACACGAGATATTAAAGGCATATGCTGTAATGTCTGTAAGAGACGGGAATTTCCAGCCTGCAATATAGAATTGTCTGTAATATCTCCTGTGCTGATATAATTGCACTTAATGTGTTGTGATCATGTGAGTATATAGAATCCCTTTTTTCTCCCGATTTCATCTGTAATATAACTTCACTTTATATAGAGTACAAATATTTTGTACTTCTTTTCTAACATTCTCTTCTGAACTTGCTGTAAGAGAGCCAATTTTGTAATGCCCTTTTTAGAAATCGTTTTTTTTCTTGCAGAGAAATTAAGTGGATTTTTCATATTAAAGATAAACCTCCAAGTTCTAACAGGACTTTTGTTAAATATAAATATAATAATGCTTCCTCTAGCCAAACATTAGCAGACTGCTTCTTTAAACTTCCAAGATATGCGTTAATTCTTTACTAACTCTCTATTATTTATTACTTTTCCTTCTCTTTCCTGGAGATTACTTTTTGATGCTAGAAGTAATTAAATTTCCCAGAAACGTTATTATTTCTTTACATAGTTGCTTACACTCTCTAGCAGTCTAAAACAATACAATTTACGGAATTGACTTTAGTAATCCACAAACATTGTTATTAATGGCTTTTGGGTCCTGTTGTGCTGTATAGTACACTTTACACATTGTAAGTACTTTTACACATTGTTATATTTACATTAATGAGGGAGATCTCTTTAATGTATCCCTGCTGGTTACAAATAAGTACTTAGAACAAAATAATTGGTCAGATTGTGCTCACCTTTGTAGTCTTTCACTCAAGATGTCTGGTGTTTTCGTACTGCATAGGTTATCCTTGCACTTGAAATCTTGTAGTGCTCTAAAGATTGCCTTTCTGCTGTTTCCTTAGTGTAAAACCACTGAGATGACAAGACTTCCTGTTTTGTTTTTGCTCATGCTCAATATTACTCTAGCTTATAAAAATGACCTACCCCCATGCCTTGAGTAAATAGTCTGAGGGTGTTGTCATCCACAAGATAAAGTTTATGGAGCAAAGTTCTGAAATGGATATGAGATTATGAGGAGTTAGTGTGTCAGTGCTGAGTCAATAGCTATAGGTTAAGGAAATGAGTGACAAGTAGGATCTTGTCTAGTTGATGTGCTCTGCAGCAAGGCATAGTACTACTAACTTTCATCGTTTTATGTTAGTCCTTGTTTTTTTTTTGTTTTTTTTTTGCTTCATATACTAATATAGTTGTATATTAGTGGATGATGAACAGGAAGTGCTGGTACAAAGTTAAATGTGTAACTGTGTAGGTATGTTCATGTATGTAGCTTTATAAATTTTTCAAAATATAAAGTTTTTTTTTTTTTTGTTTTTGTTTTTTTTAGCAGACACACTTGCTTCTTAAAAATAACTTTTGCTTGAATACTGTGAGCCCATGTTCACATTTCCGCGCTGGATCCGGCATTGGAATCCGGCACAGAGATTCCGCTGCAGAAGTGTCCCTTTGAATTCAACGGGATGCAGCTGCTCAGTGCACACAGCGGAATTCCCGTTTCTGTGTCCGGCCAATGAACAAACTTGTTCATTCTTTGTATGGAGTCCGCACCGAATGCATAGCATTCCTGTGCCGTCTTAGCTCCGGCATATTATGTTCGCGGAATCTCCGCAGGGAGAACCATGTGAACATAGCCTTATACTGGGAAGATTTAGCAAAAGTGGGCAGAGTAAGAGTTGTGCAGTTACCTATAACAACTAATCAAATCGCTTCTATGATTTTTCAGAGGCCTTTTTAAAAATGAAAGAAGCAATCTGGTTGCTATGGGCAAGTACTCCACTCTTCCTTTGCACAGATTTTGATAACTAAAGTCCTGAATGGGTCACTGTCCGAATGGGTCTGTGAAATCCCATTGACATCAATGGGAAGTAAATTTCAGCTGGCAGAATATTTCCACGGAATTTGAGCATATCCTAAGGCTACAAAGATTTCTGAATGTATGTATATAAATGTGTATTCATAGTCTCTCCCCCCCCCCCCCCCCCCCCCCCAATTCACCCAACAGAGGAAAAGTCAAAGATTTTTGAGGCAGCATACATTCGGGATTTGTCATATCGCGTAGTGTCTTATGCGGTTGTTTATTTATTTTTAACATGGAAGACATCAAGTGTTAAACAGAAGTCATAATACTGTACGAACTGTCCAAATTGGACTTTTTCATTCAGGGATACCGCCATATGTCTATTCAGTTGTTTTGTCATTTTTTGCAGCCATGCCTGTTGTCACATCGGAATCCCATTCCTGGACTTCCTTTTGTCAGTATATGTAACAATAATCAAGTGACCACCAATATTGCTTTACTTCCTGTTGTAACGTCTGCAATTTGTTTCTATTGCAACAAAACAGGAAAATGCTAAAATCTCTACATAAACAAACAGTCCTACTAAACTTCCATCATTACTGTAACCTGATTTTATGGTCATTTAATTTTGTGGGTTGAAATTCTACTTGTATAATACCATTGATAAAGCCATGTAAATTTAATTATATCGTTTTTTAATAGTACAAGCAGAGAGACCCTTTTCTTTTGTATAAAGTAAATGGTTGGCTATAGTATTAAAATGGAATAATATAAAATACTGTAATAGTTTAATCTGTGTAAGATATAGCATCCTGCTGTAATAATCACTTGATGACTAGATAAAGCATTGTACTTGTAGGCGAAAGCTTGGGATCTAGTGATCACCAATCAGTGTGGTTTAATATAAGAACAGTGAAGGAGTCACACCACACAAAAACAAAAAAAGTTTTAGATTTTAGAAAAACAGACTTTTCAAAAATGAGATTAGTGATAAAGGAGTCCCTATCAGACTGAAGGGATTACATAGAGTCCAGGAAAATGGGACTACTTAAAAGATGCATTATTGAAGGCAACAGAAAATTGCATTAGACTTGTCAGTAAAAGCAGAAAAAGGAAGAGACCACTGTAGGACTTAGCAGAAGTCAAAATAATAAAAAACAAAAAGCTAGCATTTCGTAATTTTAAAACAACCTAGAGCAATGAAAATAGGGAAATCTACAAGACTAGGCAGAAAGAGTCCAAGCAAGTTATAAGAACTTCTAAAGCGCAGGCAGAAGAAAAACTAGCTTAATCTGTGAAAAAAGGGGATAAGACATTCTTCAGATATACAATGTGGGCCATTTATATAGATACGCCTTAATAAAATGGGAATGATTGGTGATATTAACTTCCTGTTTGTGGCACATTAGTATATGTGAGGGGGAAACTTTTCAAGATGGGTGGTGACCATGGCGGCCATTTTGAAGTCCGCCATTTTGAATCCAACTTTAGTTTTTTTTTCAATAGGAAGAGGGTCATGTGACACATCAAACTTATTGGGAATTTCACAAGAAAAACAATGATGTGATTGGTTTTAATGTAACTTTATTCTTTCATGAATTATTTACAAGTTTCTGACCAATTATAAAATGTGTTCAATGTGCTGCCCATTGTGTTGGATTGTCAATGCAACCCTCTTCTCCCACTCTTCACACACTGATAGCAACACCGCAGGAGAAATGCTAGCACAGGCTTCCAGTATCCGTAGTTTCAGGTGCTGCAGAATGGGCAAAACAAAAATTGGAACAGAACCCTCAGTTTACGCAGAAGATTTTGTTCAGTGATGAGGCAAACTTTTATATGAATGGTGAAGTTAACAAACAAAACCATCGCTATTGGTCTGACACGAACCCACATTGGATAGATCCCTCCAAGACTGTTGGAACATAAAAATTGATGGTATGGTGTGGTATATGGGGCACAAAGATGGGGGCGCCATTCTTCATCGATGGAAACCTCAAGGCCACTGGATATGTGAAATTGCTACATGATGATGTGTTTCCCTCTTTATGCACGGAAGCTGGCACGTTCCCTGAGTTTTTTCAGCAAGATGGTGCACCACCACATTATGGGTGTTAAAAAGGCCGACTTCTAAATGGCCGCCATGGTCACCACCCATCTTGAAAAGTTTACCCCCTCACATATACTAATGTGCCACAAACTGGAAGTTAATGTCATCAACCATTCCCATTTTATTATGGTGTATCCATATAAATGGCCCACCCTGTATAAATGAAAAAAAGGAAATTAAAACAAGGAATAACTAAATTAGAAACAAAGGAAGGAAGGTATGTAGAAGAGAATAAAGGGCTAGCAGACTGCCTTAATGGATACTTCTGTTAAGTTTTTACATAAATCAAGGACAACATATTTCATATGCAAATATATTTTTTAATTTTAATATATTTATTCAAATAGAACAAAAGTTTCATATAACAACTGTTGGGGGCCAGTGGTGTTTATATATACATAGAAAATTGGTGTAGATGGGATCACAGATGGCCAGGGGAAGACTAGTCTTTCCCTATATAGTGGCCCTGCCTAGCGGTACTGTAGGTCCCCTGTCCTTGTGACCTGGGCCTACACTGGAACCTCCTAGTGACCCTAGGTTACAGAGGGGACAATCTGTCCTAGTACTGTATCGCTAAGGAACAGTTGGGCTTGGCCTATATCCCATATGATACATACAGAATTTAGACATACATGTGGTAAAATACAGTACAGTATCTAAACCCGAGGGTTGTATCCAGGGGTATATAGAAGTATTCACTTTACAGACCCACAGTTATGTGTTGGATAACTGTAGGTACAAATATGCATTTGACAGAGATAGCATTAATCCAACGCGTTTCGCTAATCCGTGTGGCTACAGATAGCTCATCAGGGATCATAGTTAGCGAATACTGTAATTATAGGGTCAAGAGGGACCACACATGGGGTAAAAGTGCATAATCACATGTAAATGAAGCAATGTACAGTGGATATATTCATATGATGATATATTAACAGTGACACACTGCTCTGGACAGCTGCGTACAGGTGGCAATCTAGAATAGAAGATACATAGGAAGGTGTTATGTCTATCTACTTACTACAATTCGTAGGTATATGGGGGGGGGGGGGGGGAAAGACTGCTGAAAGGTAGAGATTACCTTAAGTCCGGGTGCTTGATGACACCTGTCTATATGGTGAGGGGAGTCTCCACTCCGACGTAGAATGAGTAGATAGTATCTAAAAGAATAACCGGGTGTCTAGATTAAATAGTTTATTTAGTAGGTTTTGGCTGAGAGGTGGGGGGGGGGGCTGAGGGGCCTGACGAAGTGCTTTGATAGCACGATACGGACCGTGGCCCGCTGTTGTCTGCTACTCCCCCACCGTGACATCTGCCCCCCGTGGCTTGCATCTATGTCTGCACGATATGCAATAAAGTAAGATTTTGCTACTGCCTCTCGGGTCTTGGGTGAGTTGCTCCTATTCATTTATCTTTTTATGCCATTGCCATTTGGACTATACCGCACAGTGTGAGCACCACCCGCAGCAGGCACATTACTTCCTACGCCTTTTCCACAATATACAGGAACATATACATACGTTTCCAGCTTATACTACTAGTGCCAGGCTTCTTTGCTTCTACTATATTGACTGTCTAGAATAGAAGATACATAGGAAGGTGTTATGTCTATCTACTTACTACAATTCGTAGGTATATGGGGGGGGGGGGGGGGAAGACTGCTGAAAGGTAGAGATTACCTTAAGTCCGGGTGCTTGATGACACCTGTCTATATGGTGAGGGGAGTCTCCACTCCGACGTAGAATGAGTAGATAGTATCTAAAAGAATAACCGGGTGTCTAGATTAAATAGTTTATTTAGTAGGTTTTGGCTGAGAGGTGGGGGGGGGGGTGGCGGGGGGATGGTTGAAAGGGGGGAGAGAGAGAGAGAGGGGAAAGAGGAGGAGGAGTAGGGGGGGAAAGGGAGGGAAGAGGGGATAGATGGTAGTAAGCATATGTTACCTTTTACACGGGTATGCCCGTTTGATAGGGTTAGATGTCCAGGATGATCATCATACGGGAGCGACAGGGCCTAGGTATAGATAATATGCGATGAGGAGGGTGGGAATAGGGGACAGGAGAGGAGGGGGGGGAAAGAGGGAGGAGGAGAGGAGGGAGGGAGGGGAGAGGAAGGGATAGTGGGGGAACAGAAAGGGAGGAGAGAATAGAGGGGGGGGTGTGGGTGGAGATAGTTAAGTGATGGGGTACGTAGAGGTAGGTATAGGTCGTACCTGATGATGGTATCCCACAGGTGCGTGATATAGTCCGGTCTGGGGGCCCCGCGAGGGGAGTTTAGGAAGGAGGATGATGTCCAGATTATGTATTCCCGGAGAAATGGGGGGGATCGGATGGAGGAAACGGGATGGGTGAGTATGTCCTAATGGCGAGAGAACAAACAAGGGTGAAATCAGTGGTTCTGAACGGTGACCATAGTAGACACATAACTTGGTGTGAAGCATATCTCTGATTGAGCCTTATGATGCGGAGGGGGGGGGGGGAAAGGGGAGGAGGGAGCAGAGGAGGGAAGGAGAGGGTGGCCGTGTTAGGGGTGGGGTATAATGACCCCTATGGTGCGAGTGGGGGGGAAAGAGAGGTTGGTGTGTATATCCCGCTATACATGACATACCAATGTAGGTAATTATAATGTTGCTTAAGTTCTGCAGTTAATAATTGGTGGGGCTGTCTGCAGGATGTGATACTGGATAGGGGGAATGGGGAATATCTCCTTGGGTTAGTGTCAGCATTGGTAAAGCCGAGAGGGACCAATTGTATATAGGTATAGTTTGCTAGGTATTGATAGTGAGGCAGTACCGATGTGGAAGAGATGTATATCAACAACTAGGGTGGCATGCATGTTGGATGATGATATACTAGTTATATGGTGTGGATGAAGAGTAAGAATGGGACAATATAGATGTGGAGGGAATAATACCAAAGGTTATAGTGGTGGCAAACATGTGGGTGATGTTATACATGTTGCATGGTATGGATGTGGGATAATGTGGGGCAGTACAAATATGGAAGGGACCTCTGGGGTTATGAGGCTGTACGCCGGTTGCATGTTGGTAGGTATATGGGGATGAGGTAGATTGGTATTAGGAAGGTCACTGGTGAGTGAAGGAGGGCCTGGGGGAGACTTACCTGGTCCCTTGGCGTCCGGGTGAAGCGGCTGTCCGTGCGTCTATGAGGGGTGCGCGGGCTGCGCCCATTAAGACGCCGCGGGACCGGAAGTGACTAATAATCGCGCTGGAAGTCGTGCGCTCCAGAGTGGAACGCATAGCTAAGTAAGCGCCCGGAACGTGACTGTTGGGTGACGTCACGTAATCTGAGCGGCTGTATGTGGGAGCTGCCAGGAGAGGTGGCTGTGGGGATGTGTATAGACATAATATTGAGCATGTCTATGTTTGTCTGAAGGCGGTGGGGTCTAGGAATGATGTAGAGTTGGAAAATGATATTATTTATGTTAAACCATGGTATGAATGGTGGATTGAGTATAATTGGGAATATATAGATGGGCATATATGTGGGGCCCTATTAATATGATATCCGTGTGTGTGGTTGGGTGTGCCATGATCCATGTGATTTAACAGAATAAAGATATGTGTAATTATGTGTGGATGACCACATAATTATCCATTAGAGGGGGTAAATAAAGATGGGGGGAGGGGGGGGGTGGCCAATACATGATAAATTGGCTCGACACTTGGATAAGCAAGGAGGGCGATTGTGCCTCGGACAGGGGTTGGATAGGATATGAGGGAGAAGTGGGGGCGGGGGGTAAAAGAGAGGTGGGGGGGAGAGAGGGGGGGGAAAGGGGGAGGGGGATGGAAAAATGGGGGAGGGGGAAAGGGGGGGAAAAAGTTAAGTTAAGTTCTGTTAAGTTTTTACAGAAGAAAAAGGACCTCATTTAGGGAGGAAGACTAATGAATCGTTTGATGCATGAGTCTTTACAGGGGAAGAGGTTCTACATTTGCTGTCTAAAGTGAATACAAATAAGTCACAGGGGCCTGATGGGATACACCCAAAATTATTAAGAGCTTAGTGGTGTGCTAGCAAAACCGTTAACATATTTATTTAATCAATCACTGGTAACAGGAGTCATCCCGGAAGATTGGAAATTAGCAAACGTCGTGCCCATTCACAAGAAAGGTAGTAGGGAGGGATCAAGCAACTATAGCCCAGTAAGTCTGACATAAATAGTGGGGAAATTAATGTAAACCATATTAAAGGATAGGATTGTGGGACATCTAAAATCCCATAGATTGCAAGATGAAAAACATGGGTTTACTTCAAGGAGATCATGTCAAACAAATCTTATAGATTTTTTTTTTGACTGGATAACTAAAATAATAGACGGCAGAGGGCCAGTAGACATTGCATATCTAGGTTTTAGTAAGGCTTTTGGCACTGTCCCACATAGAAGACTTATCAATAAAATGTAATTGAGCTTGGACTTGGACATATTGTTGAGTGGATTAGGCAGTGGCTGAGTGACAGACAACAGAGGGTTATAGTCAATGGCGTATATTCAGAGCAAGGTCTTGTTACCAGTGGGGTACCTCAGGGATCTGTACTGGGACAAATTTTGTTTAATATCTTCATTAGTGATATTGCAAAAGGTCTCGATGGTAAGGTGTGTCTTTTTGCTGATGACACAAAGATATGTAACAGGGTTGATGTTCGTGGAGGGATACGCCAAATGGAAAAGGATTTAGGAAAACTAGAAGAATGGACAGAACTCTGGCAACTGAAATTTAAAGGGGTATTCTGGGCAAAAACATCTTATCCCCTATCCAAAGGATAGGGGATAAGCCGTCTGATCACGGGGGCCTGCTGCTGAGACCCCCACGCAATCTCCCTTTAGCACCCGTATTCTATGTGGGTGCTGCATCTCCAGTTTTGGAAACCTCAGAGTTTCCGGGACTGGGGACGTGACGTCACGCCACGCCCCCTCCATTCATGTCTAAGGGAGAGGGTGTGACTGCCAGTGGATGCATGGAATAGCCTTCCTGCAGAAGTGGTCGCTGCAATTACAGTGAAGGAGTTTAAGCATGCATGGGATAAGTATAAGGCTATCCTTCATATGAGATAGGGCCAGGGACTATTGATAGGATTCAGATTATTGGGCAGACTAGATGGGCCAAATGGTTCTTAACTGCCGACACATTTTATGTTTCTATGTTTGTTAATGCATATCTCATAATGTCTGTGCTTCCTGCAGGTTCAAGACTGGTCAAATAAATGGTGATTTACTGATTTACCATGTTCTGTTGACTTTAAAGCCATACTATGCCAAGCCATATGAGATAGTGGTAGATCTCACACATGCTGGGCCCAGCAATCGTTTCAAGACAGACTTCCTTTCTAAATGGTTTGTGGTTTTTCCTGGCTTTGCTTATGAAAATGTGACAGCCGTTTATATCTACAACTGTAACTCCTGGGTGAGAGAATACACAAAATACCACGAGAGGCTGTTGACTGGACTAAAGGGTAGCAAGAGGCTTATTTTTATTGACCCATCAGGAAAGTTGGCCGAGCACATAGAACACGATCAGCAGAAACTCCCGGCAGCCACACTGGCTTTGGAAGAGGACTTGAAGCTGTTCCATAATGCACTTAAACTGGCCCACAAAGACACTAAAGTGTCCATAAAAGTAAGTGTTGCTTTTCAGAATAAAGTTTAGTTCTAACACTTCAGAAAACAGGATGGCTCTATTTCCTGGTTTAAAGACCTCAATATGATCCAGGCCTACAAAGTTATAACATAGAAGTTACTTTTTTATACATTGCTCAAAAAAAAAATAAAGGGAACACTTAAACAACACAATGTAACTCCAAATCAATAACACTTCTGTGAAATCACACTGTCCACTCAGGAAGCAACACTGATTGACAATCAATTTCACATGCTGTTGTGCAAATGGAAAAGACAACATGTGGAAATGATAGGCACTTGGCAAGACACTCCCAATAAAGAAGTGGTTCTGCAGGTGGTGACCACAGACCACTTCCTGGCTGATGTTTTGGTCACTTTTGAATGCTGACGGTGCTTTCACTCTAGTGGTAGCATGAGACAGAGTCTACAACCCACACAAGTGGCTCAGGTAGTGCAGCTCATCCAGGATGACACATCAATGCTCTCTGTGGCAAGGAGGTTTGCTTTGTCAGCGTAGTGTCCAGAGCATGGAGGCGCTACCAGGAGACATGGAAGAGGCCGTAGGAGGGCAACAACCCAGCAGCAAGACAGCTACCTTTGCCTTTGTGCAAGGAGGAGCAATGCCAGAGCCCTGCAAAATTACCTCCAGCAGGTCACAGATGTGCATGTGTCCACTCAGATGGTCAGAAACAGACTGCATGAGGGTGGTATGAGGGCCCCAACGTTCCCAGGTGGGGGTTGTGCTTACAGCCCAAGACCGTGCAGGATGTTTGGCATTTGCCAGAGAACACAAATATTGGCAAATTCGCCACTGGCACCCTGTGCTCTTCACAGATGAAAGCAGGTTCACACTGAGCACATGTGATAGAGACATGACAGAGTCTGGAGCCGCCGTGGAGAATGTTTCTGCTGCCTGCAACATCCTCCAGCATGACCGGTTTGGCGGTGGGTCAGTAATGGTGTAAGGTGGCATTTCTTTGGGGGGCCTGCCATTAGGTTCCAAGACGAGATCATCAGACCCCTTGTGAGACCATATCCTGGTGCGGTTGGCCCTGGGTTTCTCCTAATGCAGGACAATGCTAGACCTCATGTGGCTAGAGTGTGTCAGCAATTCCTGCAAGAGGAAGGCATTGATGCTATGGACTGCCCCGCTCATTCCCCAGACCTGAATCCGATTGAGCACATCTGGGACATCATGTCTCGCTCTATCCACCAATGCCACGTTGCACCAGACTGTCAAGAAGTTGGCCTGGGAGGACATCCCATCCGCCACCTCATCAGGAGCATGCCTAGGCATTGTAGGAAGGTCATACAGGCACGTGGAGACCACACACACTACCGAGCCTCACTTTGAATTGTTTTAAGGACATTACATCAAAGTTGGATCAGCCTGTAGTGTGGTTTTCCATTTGATTTTGAGTGTGACTCCATATCCAGACCTTCATGGTTTGATAAATTTGATTTCCATTCATAATTTTTGCGTGATTTTGTTGTCAGCACATTCATATATGTAAAGACGAAAATATTTCATATGTTTAGTTCATTTATTCAGATCTAGGATGTTTTATCTTAGTGTACCCTTTATTTTTTTGAGCAGTGTAAAATATATATGATGTAGGTAAATGATGAGCCTGTATAAGGCATTATTGTGCTTGTAACGTTATACTGCATAGCCTTAGGCACTCCGTTTGCTATTGTAATTGTGCCACTGTACTATGCCATACAGTGGCACTATTACAACAGCATATGGTGTGCCTGTGTACTAAGTTACATGGACATTAAGTTTAGTCTCCATCCACACTGCACTTGGTCATAATGTTTTTTCCCCAATATTGTCTTTTTTTATTAGTGTCAAACGTCAGATAACTAATGGTATATTTGTATTGTTTTCTAGGTTGGTTCTACAGCTGTCCAGGTCACGTCAGCTGAGAGAACACGGGTCTTGGGACAGTCTGTGTTCCTGAATGATATTTACTATGCGTCTGAAATTGAAGAAATCTGTTTAGTGGATGAAAATCAGTTCACCTTAACCATTGCCAACCAAGGAACACCTCTCACATTCATGCATCAGGAGTGTGAAGCCATTGTCCAGTCTATAATTCACATACGGACTAGATGGGAATTATCACAACCAGATTCTATACCCCAACACACTAAGATTCGTCCAAAGGATGTTCCAGGAACACTACTCAACATTGCGTTGCTTAACCTGGGGAGTTCTGATCCAAGTCTACGGTAGAAATTAATTTATCTTAATCATCTATATATGTATCTTTACAATTAATCTACCAACATGTCTATATTGTTTATAGTCTCTTTGCAAAGGCAAATTCACTTTTGCTATTTTAAAATGGTTCACTGACTTTTTTTTTTTATGGAACTGCTTTATGCAACCTTTACTCATTGAGGCTCTCCCACCCAATTTAACATTATGCAGCGATACATGTAAGTGTAAGCTGGGCGGCACAGTTGTCAAGCAGCTGTGTAGTGCTCAGTGAGTATCTGACATGGATCCTGTTTTAATTGGGGATGAAGACTTGTAAAACTTCATCCAGCCTTTATCAGTAATAAAAATAACTGATAATGCTTGCAGGGGCTTTCAGTAGTAAACACCTTTATGAAGGCTGCAGTCTGTATTGCAAAATGATTAAAGTGCAAACCTTTTTTTGCATCTATAGTTTAGTTCATATATTTCATACAGGGTGAATTTAAGGACTGCACCGTAGTATTTGTGCCTGTGCTTTTATTATATCAGTTTATTATATTGTATTTTATACCGTATATATTAGCATGTGACCTATACAGATCAGCAATAGCAGCAATACCGGTGACAAATGACTTGAGTAACATTGATAAACTTGTGACAATGGCCCCTGTCAAGATGTGAAATATAAAACCGCAAGAGACCCGTTTGTTCTTGAAGGTGATATGTTGGAAGAAGGAAAAATTGGCAAGCTTAAAGCATAACTGTCATTTACATATCAAAAGTTATTTGAAGCCCGCCAAAAGATCAGTCTCTTTCTCTGCATACAAGTCTATGCAGAGAAATTAACTAATCTTTCGGCCGTCGGGGAGCAAAGAGCAGTGCCGACCCAGCTGATAACTTAAGATTGCATGTAGTGAAACCTGGTACGATCAACAGCATTTGACCTGTCTAATTGGCATGTCAGAGATTGTTTTTAATGACCGTAATGCTTTAAAGGATCTAGAAGACTTTGACAAGGGCTAAATAACTGAGTCAGAGCATCTGCTCGTGGCAGGGCTGGTAAGTGTATCTGGTATATATTAGTTAGTACATCTTAAAAGCATGCCAAGCAAGGGCAGCTAGTGATAGCATTATGGGCACCCATGTCTCTTTGTGTTTAGGGAGTGAAGGCTAATTGTTTTAATACAATAGCACAAAAGAGCTACTGTGGACACACATTTCTATAAAATTGTAATTACCGTATTTTTCGCCATATAAGATGCTCCGGCATATAAGATGCACCCAATTTTAAAGGAGGAAAATCTAGAAAAAAAAAAAGATTCTGAACCAAATACTGTAGTAAAATATTTTATATCAGTATAGTTTCCCCCACAATAGTTGGCAGTATAGTTCCCCCCACAATGGTAGGCAGCTCCCCCCCCCCCCCCCACACACACAATGGTTGGCAACTATACTGCCAACAGTGGTTGGCAGTATAGTTCCCCCACAATAATTTGCAGTATAGTTCCCCCACAATGGTAGGCAGCTCCGCCCCCCCCCCCACAATGGTTGGCAGCTCCCCCCCCCACAATAGTTGGCAGTATAGTTCCCCCACAATGGTAGGCAGCTCCCCCCCACAGACATACAGCTTCCAGCCATATACAGTGTACGGCTGGAGGCTGTATGTCTGTATACTGCCCCCCACAGTGTTCCGGTCACCGCTCCTCCGGCCTGGGGTCACCATCTACTGCTATGGCCTATGGACCATAGCAGTAGGTGCCGGGACCGGAGGAGCAGTGACCGGAACACTGAAGATTACGCGCCGCCGGTCACTCACCAGGCCCCGGCCAGCGCGCGTCTTCCTACGGTCCTCCTTCTCCTCTATGGTTGTACGCACGGGACGTCACTGAGGTCCCGTTCGTACAACCATAGAGAGGCGGAGGACCAAAGGAGGACGCACATCGGCCGGGGAATGGTTAGTGACCCGAGGACATCCTTATGTCCCGAAAAGATTTTTCGGGACACAGGGATATCCGGCATAGGAAAACCTATGATTATCTTCCCGGGCTGGCTCCTGTGTGCGGCTGCAGGCGGGGGCCGGCCAGAGCAGGTAAAAACTAATTCATGTATACTAAAAACCAGGGTGCCTCCAGCTGTTGCCGGTCTGGGCATGCTGAGAGTTGTAGTTTCACAAAAGCTGGAGGCACCCTGGTTTTTAGTATACAGTTATTAGTAATTCACCTGCCCGGTGCCCGGAACTGTGTATTCCAGACGTAGGGCAATAAACATAGCTGGTGTGAGGTGGAAATTTCACCGGTGGTCATGAGGCTGCTGCGGGCGGGGAGCGGGTAGTCAGCACTGTACCGTACCGCCGCAGCCTCTGTACTTACCGCTGACTTCCCGCTCTCGCCCGCAGCAGCCTAGGGCGTATATTTGCCATATAAGACACACCAACACCCCCCCCCCCCCTGTTTTGGGGAAGAAAAAGTACGTCTTATATGGCGAAAAATACAGTGTATAGTGGTCAGACTACCCTTTCGGACCACTGTCTACCTCCAAAAGTAGGCATGTGAACATCCAAGCTGACCTTTGAGAAAATGGAAGATGGTGGCTTGATCTGATAAGTCATTGTTTCTTAAATCATGTGAATTGATTGGTGGATGTCCATCACTTACCTTGGGAACACAAAACACCAGGAAACAATTTCGGAAGAAGATGAGATGGCAGAGGCAGTGTGAAGCTTTGGGCAATGTTCTGCTGGTAAACCTGAATCCTGGCATCAGGGGCATAGCTTGAAACCACAGGGCCCCAGTACAAAAATTGTTTTGTTGGGTGGGGGGTTGGGTTCCACCTCGGTTCAAGTGGCTCTCCAGCTGTTGCAAAGCTACAACTCCCATTTTATACCTGTGGAGTCTTAGGCATCATGGGAGTTGTAGTTACGCAACAGATTCAGATTGGGAAACAGCCATCAGTACTGTAGAACTTAAAAGTGACTACAGCCTTGATAGAACAGTCAGGAGAATACACAATGATATCAGTGACCTGAGTGACGTCTTCTCTGTTGTCATGCTTTTTATTTTCTTCATCTGGTCCAGACACTGGGACTTCTTCAAGTTAATCTACTCTACAGAGTCTGAGGCACGAACATCATTGGTTCCTCACTTAGTCAGCATTCTGAGCCTCTATGTAAAGACAATAATCATTATAACCCTGTCAGACACTGCCCTCAGAATATTACCCTGCCAGAAACTGTGCCCCTTAATTTTACCCTGCCAGGAACTGTGCCCCATGAATAGAACACACTGTATAGGCACACACTGTATCTCCCCCCCCCCCCCCCCCCCGAGTGTAGTACTGCCACACTGTACCTTCCAAATATAACCCTGCCACACACACTACCCTCTGAAAATAACCCTGCCACACACACTACCCTCTGAAAATAACCCTGCCACACACTGTACCCTCTAAATATAACCCTGCTACACACTGTACTCTCTGAATATAACCCTGCCATACACTGTACCATATGAATATAACACTACCACACACTGTACACTCCGAATATAACCCTACTACACACTGTACCCTCTAAATATAACCCTGCCACACACTGAACCCATGATAATAATATTGTCACACACTGTTTCTTTTTCAGCAGAATGCTACCTTTGCATTGTCCTCCTCTTCCAGGTGCCCCTTTCTCCCTAGACCCCTAAGTCGTCTTCCCAGCTCCTCTGTGTTTAGTCACCAAAATGCAAGAAATAAGGAGAAGAGCACTTACACGTTCTGGTCTTTCTTGTTAGAAGTTTATTGATGTAGACTCCATGTCAAAAAACACTGATACACCTCCGTATATTGCTGTGAATAGCAAGGCGAACGAGCATTTCACCTGGACGACTACGGACGTTTCACGCACTTTGCCATTTCATCAGGCTCCTTTTTTGACATGAGTCTACATCAGTGAATTTCTAACAAGAAATACCAGAACGGATAAGTGCTCTCCTCTTCATTTCTTGCATTTTGGTGTCTTTATATGAGACTTTATCGGATGAGCATCGCAGGTCTTTACTGAACTCCTCACGTGCAATTATCTGGACTGAGGACCAGCACCTAGAGGCGTGGGTGGTGCCTAGTGCATGTTTTTATTCACAACCATTATCCTATGATAGATGTGTGCATGTATGATTGTGTGAATGTATGATAGATGTGTGTGTATGATAGATCACAAATCTATCCTAGATACAAACCTCCATCATACATTCACACATCCATCATACAAATACTGTATATCATACATACAACATATACACGTCTGTCATACAAACATGTATCATACTGCATACACACACATCTGTCTTATATACATAACTCCATTATACACCCCTCTCCTCAACCCCCCCCCCCACACACACACACACATTATCATCGGTCTCTGCAGCCCCCACTGCATCCAACTCCCCCACCAAGGTCTCCTCACACTGAACAACACCCCACCTCCCGCGCGCTGTCCTCGGTCTTTGCAGCCTTCACTGCATCAAACCCCCCAGGTCTCCCCACACTAAAGGCCCCCACCACCACCACACCCCATTGTCAGTCTTCTTAACAACAACCTCCTACCCAAAATCCCTGGGCTACTCATTTGCCCATTTTCTGTCTCCTCAACCCACAGGCAAGTTCACTTACTATCAGTGCCGTGGTGCTGATAATGTCTGAGGTGGCAGGGTTACGTCAGGAGCTTGGAGCAGAGGTTGGGCAGTACGTGCCTACGCGGCGCACGTCTGCTCCCACTCAGACCCTTGTCTTTTCTGCCCAGAAGTGAATTTTAAAGGGCCTGCGCCCTGAAACCTGGAAAGAAACACCTATGCTGGCAGTGACAGGTCCAGGACTGGACCTGCTGCTGCAGCATATAGTGTGGTGGCAGGAGGGCCGTCCAGGCTTTGAGGCCCGATCGCGACCTTTGCAACCTCTATAGCTGCCTGGCATTCCTCTGGATGTTACTATGACATGTACCGTCTACTAAAACAATGTTGTAGATCCAATACATCCTTTTATGGCAATGGTATTCTCTGACTCAGCAGGATAATGTGCCCTGTCACACACCAAAGATTGTTCAGGAATTGTTTGAGGAACATGACAGAGATCAAGAGGTTGACTTGGCTTCCCAATTCTCCTTTGTCTCTCATTCTGGTAGACCAACTGAGAAAGTGATGGAAAAACATGATCATTCCATGAAGGTTAAATATCAGAGAAAGTGAGCTTTCAGACTTTACTTTCTGATACAAGAGCCAGTTTAAAACAGATTCCTGGCAGCATGAACCATAAAACCTCTTTTAGATGGTCACCTACCATGGCCTTCTAGGATGTGTACTGCTCAAAGAATGCATTAAAAAAATGTGCAACTCATAGGAGGGAATTTATCAAAGAATTTACACAGGTTTTTTGGTGTATATTTGTACCAGCAGGCCCATAACGTCAAAAATGGTGCTCCTGGGCCTAGGCGGTAACAGGCTGGGATTATTTAGGCTGGGGAGGGCCAGTAAACAATGGTCCTAACTAGTGCTGGGCGATATACCGCTTCATACGGAATACAGTTTTTTTTTTTTTTTGTACGATATGAATTTTTCCTATACCACAATACCGGTCAGGCCCCTCCCCCTTCGAATGAATTATCAGCCGCAGTGGCTGTCCCCACATCGGGGAACTAATCATATGTGACCCGCGGGCGCTGCTTCCCCGTACTACTGTGAGCCGCCAGCGATTTAAATGAATGAGTTGTGTGCTTAATTTTACATATTCCTGTGCCCGGGCTACAAAAATAAACCTTCTCGTCACCCCTGTGGTGGTGGGTAGCGGGGTAATAATTGAGGGTTAGCGCTAGTTGTTTTTGTGGCTAACGCTAAGCCCGGCTTAGTAATGGATTCTATTAGACTGCTTCCACTACTAATCCTGTTAAGAAAACGTAACCTCCCTGGCGGTATGATTCCGTCTGGAAATTTATACCAAAAGCGGAAACATTTTTTGCATTGAATTTCACATCTTCCCCCGCCCATTTCACATCTCCCCCGTCACATTCCCCCTCCCTTGTCACATTCCCTTCCCCCCCCCTTGTCACATTCCCCCCCTCGTCACATTCCGACCCCCCCCTTGTTACCTTCTCCCCCCCCCTACATGTTACATTCCCCTCCCCCTGTCACAATCCCCCTTTTGTCACATTCTTCCCCCCTTGTAACATTCCCCCCCCTTCATGGAACATTCTTCCCTCTTGTCACATCCCCCCTCTGTCACATTCCCCCCTCTGTCACATTCCCCCCTCTGTCACATTCCCCCCTCTGTCACATTCCCCCCCCCGTCACATTCCCCCCCCCCCGTCACAGTCCCCCCCCGTCACAGTCCCCCCCCCCCCGTCACAGTCCCCCCCCCCGTCACAGTCCCCCCCCCCCGTCACAGTCCCCCCCCCCGTCACAGTCCCCCCCCCCCCCGTCACAGTCCCCCCCCCGTCACAGTCCCCCCCCCCGTCACAGTCCCCCCCCCCTGTCACAGTCCCCCCCCCCTGTCACAGTCCCCCCTCTGTCACATTCATCCCCCCCTTCTCACCTTGTCTTGTCCTGCAGCAGCATACACTAGGTTTGCCGGGCAGATTTCAAACCTAATGTATTTGGTGCAGAACAAGTCCTTTCCCCTTCAGCCAATCACTGGCTTGACACCACTGCGGCCTGTGATTGGCTGAAAAGGGAAAGGTCCTAGAAGATGAATAGTGAAGAGAGCAGGGACCGGAGCGCACGGAGGGGAACGGCATGTGCAGGGACCGGGATTAGGTAAGCAAAAGGTTTTTTTATTTTACTCCTTTTTCCTTTTACACTTAGCTCAGTGTTTTTTCTAACAGGGGGCCTCCAGCTGTTGTGAAACTACTACTCCCAGCATGCCTGGACAGCCTTTGGCTGTTCGGGCATGCTGAGAGTTGTAGTTTTGCAACAGCTGGAGGCCCCCTGGTAGGGAAACACTGACTTTTAGTATATTTCTTTACCTGCTCTGGCCGGCCCCCGCCACGGGAGCCGACCAGAGCAGATAATCGCATGTTTTCCCGGGGGCCGCTTCGCTATATCGCATTGCTTTTGCGATATATCGTGCAGCCCGGCCGGGAACTCTGTAAGGCTGGGTCCACACTACGTTTTCCCCCATACGGGAGCGCATACGGCAGGGGGGAGCTAAAAGCTCGCGCTCCCGTATGTGCTCCCGTATGCCATTCACTTCAATGAGCCGACCGGAGTGAAACGTTCAGTCCGGTCGGCTCATTTTTGCGCCGTATGCGCTTTTACTACCGGACCTAAAACCGTGGTTGACCACGGTTTTAGGTCCGGTTGTAAAAGCGCATACGGCGCAAAAATGAGCCGACCGGACTGAACGTTTCACTCCGGTCGGCTCATTGAAGTGAATGACATACGGGAGCGCATACGGTCACATACGGGAGCGCGAGGTTTTAGCTCCCCCCTGCCGCATGCGCTCCCGTATGGGACAAAACGTAGTGTGGACCCAGCCTTACCGATCCTGGCAGGGAAAATTAACCAAGAGTCACACTCGGGATAACCGCTCAGGAGGTTAAATAAAATTAAAAAAAAAACAAGTTTACATTATTTAATTTTTTTTTTTTTTTTTTTTTTGGGGAAGACACTCCCCCCACAAGCCCTCGTTAACTATTTTACTAATATTAAAGAAAAAAATATTATTCACCGTAGTCCAAAGTAGTCCTTTGCATACACGGAACTGAAATGAGAAAAAAAAAAACATACAAAAAAATGGGTGGAAAAAAGTGGTAAAAAAAAAAGGAAATGAATACAGCTATCGCACATTTTTGTCCCAAATGCAGCATTAGAACAGAAAAGTCACAGTGGAGAAGAGGTGGTGTTACAAAGTGGTGTTCTGAAGTAATTTCTTAGTTTTTGCTTATATATGCTAAAGTGTTTTTGCTTATGTATGCCAAATTTATCAACCTCCCGGTGATAGTATGATAAACGTGTCACATGTAAGAAACACTTACACCATGGAAAACGGTGTACATAAGCACAGCTTGATGAATTCCCCCCATAATCTGTCACAGAAAATCTGGTCTTCATAAGGGGGGGTTCATCTCAAACAGGTGGTCTTTTCAAGTACATGGCACCATGCTGGCTTGCAGCCTATTCTTCATGCCCATACCGTTAAATCAGCTAGGCTTCCAAGTGCAAATCACATATACTGCCAAGCTATACTTTCCCAACAGTTCATGGAGACCCATCATGCACAATTACAAGATGTAAAATAACTGCAGAAATAAGGTCTTGGTGCAGGATACCACAGGATACATTGTGGGGTCTTATGGACCTCATGCCTTGGCAGATCACAGCTGTAATGGCAGCATCAGGGTGACAGACAAAATATTAGGCAAGTGGTTGTAAACAAATGTTAAAGTATTAGACAGTGACCCTTTTAATGTGAAGATGTTGTGAGGAAATGTGTGTGCATTGGTTTTATTGACAGATTTGCTGGATTGTATTGACTGGTGTATTGTATTTTTTGCAGGTCTGCTGCCTATAACCTTCTGTGTGCCTTAACATGTACCTTTAATTTAAAGATTGAAGGGCAGTTATTGGAGACTTCGGGTCTTTGCATCCCAGCCAACAATACACTTTTCATTGTCTCCATTAGCAAGACACTGGCAGCTAATGAACCCCACCTTACCCTAGAATTTTTGGAAGAGTGCATTTCTGGCTTCAGCAAATCTAGTAAGTATTAGTAGTAGTACCATTAAGGCTGAGTTCACACAGTGGCACAGAGATGGGCGATTTTACTGGTCCTTAAAGGAGATCTGTAGTGAAACACAACTTATCCCCTATCCAAAGGATAGGGAATAAGTTCTAGATCGCGGGGGGTCCGAGCGTTGGGACCCCCCGCTATCTCCTGAACGAGGTTCCGGTAGTCTGCTGGAAGGGGGCGTACCGACCCCCACATGGAGCGGCGGCTGACATTCTCCCTCCATGTATCAATTAGAGATACATGGAGGGGGCGTATTGGCCGCGGCTTCCTGTGGGGGTCGGCATGCCCCCTTCCAGCAGACTACCGGAACCTCGTTCAGGAGATCGCGGGGGGTCCCAACGCTCGGACCCCCCGCGATCTAGAACTTATTCCCTATCCTTTGGATAGGGGATAAGTTATGTTTCAATGCACTACTCTAAGTCTAAAATTAGTTATACCACCAAGTGGTTATTGTACATTATGCACCAGCCATGTTTACTCAAACCAAAAATGAATGTCTACAATTTAAAAAAAGGGCCTTTTTGGATATACGATGATGATGTATGGAAATGCTATTGTGGATGCTATCTTGTGGTTCATGCTATTTTTAATGTTGGGTTTATATTTGTAATTTTTTTTTCTTTTTTTTTTCTCTTGCTGGAAAATGAGTGAATTTGTAGTACATTTTTTGAAAGATTTCTGCAATTTATGTATTAATGGATTACTAAGAGAAACCCCCACAGGGTTTGTCTGAACTATCAGGCAGTGCCACCTATGTTGATTTCTGTGTAATTCAGTGTGTTTTTTATTTTTTTTTATTTTATTTTAACAGGAATTAGTGGGAAAATTCTTTTTCATGTTTCTAAGAACTGATTGAATTCAATCAGCTGTTTACTAACCACACTATCACAACAGGATTATGTAGGTCTAATGTAATTTAAGGGACACAGTGATATCAGTTATGTGGCCCCATCTTTCTAAAGAGCAGTGGGATCCCAAAGTTTGGACCCCACCAATGGCCTTTCCAGGAAAACCTTATAGTTTACCCTATGACTTCCTGTCAGATTTAACAGCAAAAGCCTGCATACTTGCCTCACCAACTCCCCCTGGCCCTGCAGGTGTCGTATTTGTCAGTCGCCACTCTTCTGTTCTTCCTTATTTCAATGGTCTTATTAGGGTGCGTACACACGCTATTTGTTTTTTTTTTGGGGGGGGGTTCCGCTGCGTATTTGAAAGGGGGTGGGCTCTTCTCGGCTGTCCGCAGCAGATTTTCCACGGAGGAATTTACGCTGCGGAAAATCCACCGTAAGCCCCATTGAAGTCAGTAGGGACTGCGGCGGATTTTCTGCAGCATAAATTCCTCCACGGAAAATCTGCTACGGACAGCCGAGAAGAGCCCGCCCACTTTCAAATATACAGCGGAAAACCCACAAAAACAAATAGCGTGTGAACGCACCCTTAAAGGAAGAAATAACAGCACAGGAGGAGAGACCGGAAGATATGACTGCAGGACGATCGGGTGAGATAAGTATGCAAAAATTCAGTTTTATTGCACATTGAGTCATAGGGTTAGCTATGAGGTTTACCTGGTAAACCTAATTAACTTTGTGATCTTGATTCATCAACTTTAGGATAGTTTTGCTTCATCTCATTGCACTTCAGTTTTAGTCTCTATAGTTTTACTGCTTTTCATGTTACAGAGCTTCTTTGTGTTCCAGGTATTGAACTGAAACATCTGTGTCTGGAGTACATGACACCTTGGTTACTGAATCTTGTCCGCTTCTGTAAACTCACTGATGATGCAAAGCGTCAACGTGTCAGTGCAATCCTGGACAAGTTGATTACCATGACCATAAACGAAAAACAAATGTATCCTTCCATACAGGCAAAAATATGGGGCAGTTTGGGACAGGTAAGCAAATAGCCACTACTAAACAGAAGTCACCTACGATACAGTATAGGGGTAAAGCCAACATCCACCAGATATGCTATAAATGTTAGAGATGTAGGTCCCCCCCTTTGGAACTGCTCCTATGGAGAACTAAGATCCCTTGACCCTTCCCATTCACTTCTGTGGGAGTTATTGAAAGCCAAAAAGTGGTCAGATTCATTTGTCAAGCTGCCATTGTAGTCTATAGAAAATGTATCTAGTATTTTGGTGGTTAAGCATGTTGTCAGTCTTTACCAGTCTTTTGCCTTCTAGCAGACCAGAAAAGTAGATCACCAATTATACAAAATGTAAATCGCCCATTTAAAAAATGTTTATAAACATATTTGGTACCTTATCTGCACGTGCATAAATATCCAAACTATTTCGTTTTGCCATGCATTTAGTGGTAAATTAGAGTGATGTATTTACAGCATATAATTGGTCACGCATAAAACAAGCCCTCACATGGGTTTGAAGATGAAAATATAAGAGAGTTATGGTTCTTAGAGGGGGAAAACAAAAATGCAAAAATGTAATTGGCTGTCCTCAAGGTCAAAATGGGCTGTGTCCTTAAGGGGTTAAAGATGAAGAATTTGTGAATAGACTAAAATTGAAAAATGTTCTACAAGAAGCCTGCATAAAGCCCATACAAGGCCATTTAGCATTGCCCTTAGCCTAATATATAGTCTAATAGAGATCTGTCAGGTGCACTTAAAGGGATTATCCAGGAAAACTTTTTTAGATATATAAACTGGCTCAAGAAAGATACAGATTTGTAAATTACTTCTATTAAAAAATCTTAATCCTTTCAGTACTTATGAGCTGCTGAAGTTGAGTTGTTCTTTTCTGTCTAAGTCCTCTCTGATGACATGTGTCTCGGGAACCACCCAGTTTAGAAGCAAATCCCCATAGCAAACCTCTTCTACTCTGTGCAATTCCTGAGACAAGCAGAGATGTCAGCAGAGAGCAAAACAGAAAACAACAACTCAACTTCAGCAGCTGATAATTATTGAAAAGATTAAGATTTTTTTATAGAAGTAATTTACAAATCTGTTTAACTTTCTGGAGCCAGTTGATATGTAAAAAAAAAGTTTTTTCCTGGAATACCCCTTTAATGTGAAGCTAAATGAGTAATTGTTAATATATGTAATTGAGGATCCCTGTATAGTAAAAAGCTCAGGACCAGGAGCCAGAGGGGCAGAAGAGTGCACCAAGGGGCTGGGAATGCCACTAGTGCACTAAAGCACATCATTTGCATATTTACATTTTTGGGCCACATAAGAAAAAAAGGTAAACGGCGTTTATCCTGTACCAGCAATATATTAAGTATAATTTTCCTTTTTCTTTTTCTTACTAGATCACAGATCTTCTGGATGTGGTTCTTGACAGCTTTATTAAAACCAGTGCAACAGGTGGATTGGGATCCATTAAAGCTGAGGTCATGGCAGATACAGCCGTTGCTTTAGCATCTGGCAATGTTAAACTGGTTTCAAGCAAGGTTTGTCTATGCCTGTTATTTATAATAGTTAAATAGTTGTGCAGTAACTAACAATCATGTTTCCTTTCCAGGTCATTGGAAGGATGTGTAAAATCATAGACAAGACCTGCCTTTCCCCCACCCCTACACTGGAGCAGCATCTCATGTGGGATGATATTGCCATACTTGCCCGATACATGCTTATGCTGTCCTTTAATAACTCTTTGGATGTGGCTGCCCATCTTCCCTACCTCTTCCATGTTGTCACGTTATTGGTTGCAACAGGTCCTCTTTCTCTTCGAGCTTCCACCCATGGACTTGTTATCAATATCATTCACTCTTTGTGCACCTGCTCACAACTCCATTTTAGTGGTATGTAATTTTTTTTATTGCTTTTGTGATTTTACAGATTAGTGTATAGGTTTATACTTGAAGTTGCTGGAAAAGCTGAATGGTCCAAATGAATATTTTTAGATTTGTTGTCTAGCAATGTATTTAAATGTGGTTAACACCTGTACATATGAAAGGACCCATAGTACTATTGTGATAAATGGAGGTCCCCTGCCCTCAACAAGCTACAATCTCTTGGGAAGAATTAATGCTGGCCATACACATTGGCCCTCATTTACTAAGTGTGTTGGGTTTTTACTAGTGGGTAATGTTTCAGACATGATTCCACTCTATTTACTAAGGGGATTCATAAATTCACAAATCGGGAAAGTTTTCTGACCAGCTTTTTAATTATGGAAATTTCCAGCATAGTGTGGGATGGTGAAACCACACCCCTTTCCTGGCTGACCATGCCCCCTCCCCAGGTGTGCGGGTTAATTTTAGAGCAATGCGGCAAATTGTGGCACACAACCCAACAAACCAGTCCGGGATGCCTGCTGAAATCCCCCCCCCCCCCCCCCCCCATGTCGGCGATCAATTCAGATCGGCGACTTGCGGCGATTCCGGGCTGATCGGGTCTCTAATTACTCGATAGCCCGGAAAATAGGGATCATCAGAGCTGTCAGAGACAGCTCCGATCATCCTGAAAGATAGAAGTGAGATGGCAGCGGTGCCACCTCCTCCTATCCCCTGCGATTGGCCAATCAGGACTGATCGGAGAATCGCAGGGAGGGGGCGGGGGTGAAAGTTAATTTCCCTCGCTCTGGATGTCAGGGCAGAGCGGAGGAAGATGGTGGCGAGGTGCGGCGGCAGTTACCTCCTATCACGCGGGGATCGGCAGAGGGCAAGTGTTGTGGCGGCGGTGTCAGATGCTGCAGTGAAGATCGCCGTAAAGTGATCTTCACTGCAGCTTCTAGGAGTTTCAAAACTACAACTCCCACCATGCCCAGACAGCCAAAGGCTGTCTGGGCATGCTGGGATTTGTAGTTTTGCTACATCTGGAGGGCCACAGTTTGGAGACCACTGTGTAGTGGTCTCCAAACTGTGTCCTTCCAGATGTTGCAAAACTACAACTCTCAGCATGCCCAGACAGTCCAGGCATGCTGAGAGTTGTAGTTCTGTAACATCTGGCCCTTCAGATGTTACAGAACTACAACTCCCAGAATGCCTGGACAGTCTCAGCATGCTGGGAGTTGTAGTTTTGCAACATCTGGAAGGGCACAGTTTGGAGACCACTATACAGTGGTGTCCAAATTGTAGAGCTCCAGATGTCTATTCAAAGCATGCCAAGACTGTCCAGGCATGCTGGGAGTTGTAGTTCAGCAACATCTGGCCCTTCAGATGTTGCTGAACTACAGCTCCTAGCATACCTGGGCAGTCTGGGCATGCTTGGAGTTGAAGTTTTGCAACATCTGAAGGGCTACAGTTTGGAGACCACTACACAGTGGTCTCCAAACTGTTCTCCTCCAGTTGTTGCATAACTACAACTCCCAACATGTCTTTCGGCTGTCTGGGAGTTAGGAGAAACAGTGGTGCGGAAACACTTACCTAACTCAGTGTTTCCCAATCCCAACCAGTGTGCCTCCAGCTGTTGCATAACTACAACTTCCAGCATGCATGGTCTGTCAGTGCATGCTGGGAGTTGTAGTACATTCACACGGGCGAGGGTTTACAGCAAGTTTAAAAGTTTGAGATGTGGCAAATTTTTCACTGCAGTGGGAAAAACGCTAAACCCCCGCCCGTGTGAATGTACCCTAAAAACACTGCACAACACTACACTAACAAATAATAGAGTAAAAACCCTACATATACTCTACACCCTTACACTGTGCAGAGTTTTGCAACAGCTGGAGGCACCCTGTTTGGGAAAAACTGGAATACTGTATTTTTGGTAACGCTTGCATCCTGCGGGTTCACCCATATGAAAATCCCTAATTTAGGCCTCAAATGCGCATGGTGCTCTCTCACGTCGAAGCCCTGTCGTATTTCAAGGCAACAGTTTAGGGCCACATATGGGGTATTTCCGAACTCGGGAGAAAGTGCGCTACAAATTTTTGGTGGCTTTTTCTCCTTTTACGCCTTGTAAAAATAAAAAAATATGGGTCTACAAGAACATGTTAGAGTAAAAAAATGCAGATTTTGATTTTACTCCTCCACTTTGCTGCTATTCTTGTGAAACACCTAAAGGGTTAACAGACTTTCTGAATGTCCTTTTGAATACTTTGAGGGGTGCAGTTTCTATAATGGGGACATTTATGGGGTATTTCTCACAGAAAAGCACCTCAAATCCACTTCAAACTTAACTGGTCCCTGAAAAATTCAGATTTTGAAATTTTCGTGAGTTTGAAAATTGCTGCTATACTTTGATGCCGTCTAATGTCTTCAAAAAGTAAAAACATGGCAACTTTATGATGTGAACATAAAGTAGACATATTGTATTGGTGAATCAATATATCATTTATTTGAAATATCCATTTTCCTTACAAGCAGAGAGCTTCTAAGTTAGAAAAATGCTACATTTTCTATATTTTCATGAAATTTGGGGATTTTTCACCAAAAAAGAATGCAAACAACGACGAAAATTTACCACTATGTTACAGTAGAATATGTCACAAAAAAACTACCTCTGAATCCGAATGAAAGATAAAAGCATCTTAGAGTTATTAGTGCTAAAAGTGACAGTGGTCAGATTAAAAAAAAAGGGCTATGACCTTAAAGGAGTAGTCCAGTGGTGACCCAGTGGTGAACAACTTATCCCCTATCCTTTGTGCGGGGGTCGACACCCGTTATCTGGCCGGAGAGCCTGGCCCCCATACAGAGAGATCGCAAGGGGCCCCAGCAGTCGGACCCCACGTGATCTCAAACTTATCCCCTAATCCTTAGGATAGGGGATAAGTTTTTCACCACTGGACTACCCCTTTAAGGTGAAAACGAGCTGTGTCCTCAAGGGGTTAAGGACCCGGGCATTTTTTGCACATCTGACCACTGTCACTTTAAGCATTAATAACTCTGGGATGCTTTTACTTTTCATTCTGATTTAGTTAGTTTTTTCGTGACATATTCTACTTTGTTAGTAGAAGAAAACTTAAATATTTGTCAATACTTTTATTTTATTTTTTTACTTGGAAACTCTCTGCTTATAAGGGAAATGGATATTCCAAATAAATTATATATTGATTCACATAAACAATATGTCTACTTTCTGATGTCTTCCAAAAGTAAATACACGTCAACTTTATGATGCAATCAGAGGGCTTCAAAGTTCAGCAGCAATTTTCCAATTTTTCACAAAATTTTCAAAATCAAAATTTTTCAGGGAACCGTTCAGTTTTGAAGTGGATTTGAAGGGCCTTCATATTAGAAATACCCCATAAATGACCCCATTAAAAAAACTGCACCCCTCAAAGTATTCAAAATGACATTCAGTAAGTGTTAACCCTTTAGGCGATTCACAGGAATAGCAGCAAAATAAAGGAGAAAATTCAAAATCTTTTCTTTTTACACTCTCATGTTCTTGTAGACCCAGTTTTTGAATTTTTACAAGGGGTAAAAGGAGAGAAATCTTCCTAAAATGTGTAGCCCAATTTCTCTTGAGTAAGGAAATACCTCATATGTGTATGTCAAGTGTTCTGTGGGTGCACTAGATGGCTCAGAAGGGAAGGAGCGACAATGGGAATTTGGAGAGTGAGTTTTTCTGAAATGGTTTTTGGGGGGCATGTCACATTTAGGAAGCCCCTATGGTGCCAGAACAGGAAAAAAAAAAACTATACCCCTCAAGGAACGTAACAAGGGGCGCAGTGAGCATTAACACCCCACATGTGTTTGACGACTTTGCATGTGTAAATTTTTTTTTTTTACTGAAATGCAGTTTCCCCCCCCCCCCCCAAATTTTACATTTTTACAAGGGGTAATAGGAGAAAATGACCCCCAAAATTTGTAACCCCATCTCTTCTGAGTATGGAAATAAACCATATGTTGACGTCAAGTGCTCTGCGGGCGCACTAATATGCTCAGAAGAGGATTCACATTTGCAAATTTTGCTGAAATGGGGGGGTATGTCGCATTTAGGAAGCCCCTATGGTGCCAGAACAGCAAAAAAATTAAAGTGGGATGTGAAAAGGAAAAATTCGATTTTTTACACTAAAATACTTGGGTTACCCAAAATTTTTCATTTCCACAAGTGGTAACAGGAGAAAATGTCGCCGTAAATTTGTAAATGCATTTCTTTGTAGTCAGGACATATCTCATCTGGATGTAAACAGCTCTGGGGGTGCACACCAGTCTCGGAAGAGCAGGAGCGCAGTCATGGGGCCTTGAGCATTTACAGAGCTACCTATGGAGCCAGATCAGCGGGACCCCCTCTCAAGGAGCTATACATGGGGCACAGTGGGTCGTAAAATGATAAAACAGGTTATGTTCCTAGAATGATGACCCAGAGCATAGCCAAAACTAAAAAATATGCCCACCCCAAACCCTAGTGACCCATGACCTATTTTTGGGAAAAATACCCCCAGGGGTCTAAACAGGTGTTTTTTTTTTTATTTTATTTTTTTTTTATGAAAAATTTTTTGGGCGGTTTATGGGGGTTAAAACTTGGAATATATTCTGGACTTGGTACATTGGGGTAAAAATATGGGAAATTAAAATGAAAAGGGAAAATTAAGTATAGCATGGAAGTGTGATACTCCCTGAAGCAGTTTTTAATGCAGAGGCCCGGATGATCGGGGCAAGTGTCACATTGAGTGGTGGTGTCTTTCCGTATCCCCCTCTTGTTACACACGCTCCATTTTTTTCTGGGATCGTCCCTTCTTTCCAGTGTGGGGGACCTCACCTGGAAAGTGTTGGCCTGGGACGATTCTGGCACCTATATTTACAGTTTCTTGGGAAGTCTGACCTGCTCTCTCCCGGTCGCCAAAGATCAGGACCTTTCGGACTTCTTCTTGGAACTGGAGGAATGTCCCTGTGTTGCCAGTGTACTGGGAAAGTACAAAAGAGTTGTACATGGCAACCTGTACCAAGTAGACCGCAACTTTTTTGCACCATATACCTATTTTAGCCTAGAATACAATCAGGCTTGAGGACCGTTGTTGTGGTACAGGGACAGGTGAGCTGCCGTTACCATGAATTGTGGTCAGCATAAGGACATCCTCATACCTGACCAGCAACAGGTTTTCATGGGTAAGGGCATGGGACTCAATCACCCTTGGGCATTAATGTCCTAACAAAATTTACAGGGAGTCCTCTCTGGTTCTTCCGCACGGTCCCACAAGCGGACGTGGATCTGTTGGCAAGGGATGTGAACAGAGGGATGCTGGTATAAAAGTTGTCCACGTAAAGGTGGTAACTCTTATCCAACAATGTTTGCACAATGTCCCAAAGGATTTTCCCACTAACACCCAGAGTGGGGGGAAATTCTAGGGGTTCAATACAGGAATCTCGTCCCTCATAAACTTGTATGTTTCACGCCATACCGCGCCCGCTTCAAGGGAATATACTGGCAGAAGATGAGTCTCCCCTTAAAACTGATAAGAGACTCATCTACCGAGAGCTCCCTGAGCGGTACGTAGGCCTCCAAAAATTTGGCCCCAAAGTGATCTATCACCGGCCATACTTTGTAAAGCCGGTCATAGGCGGGATCACTTCGGGGGGGGGGACATGCCGCATTCAGTGTAATGAAGGCATTTCCGAATGGCCTCGAACCGCTACCGTGTCATGACCATACTGTAAAGCGGGGTCTGGTAAAGGATGTCCCCGCTCCAGTACTGCCTGAAACTGGTTTTTTTTGACCAGTTTTGTTTTTGAATGTCATCATTTCGGCTGCATCAATGGCGTACCATTCATTGGGCCTGGCCAAAAAAATAATCTGGATGGTGGGCAATGAACTGTTGGGCGTACAAGTTTTTTTACTCCGCAATATGATTGACAAAGTCGTCACTGAAAAAATAACTAAAATAGTCTATTTCAGTGTATCCGGCCGTGTCAATCCAGGTTCGCCAACTAGTTGAAGTGCGTAGTGTGTGTATTTGGTGTGAGCTTTATATATAATGGTGTGTGATTAGAAATCACACACACGTTATATGGTTGAAAAAAATGCAGTCCCCTTAACCCCTAATAGGGCCCGGGTCACGTTGAAAAATCTGCGGCGTACCCTTGAGCAGGGCTGTGGAGTCGGAGTCGAGGAGTCGGACAAAATTTTGGGTACCTGGAGTCGGAGTCGGCAAACAATGCACCGACTCAGACTCCTACTAAATTTAGATTGGAATAAAAAAAAAAAAAAAAGCAAGGTTAAATGTCCCAATTCACAAAAAGTTATAATTAATGACTTCTCTATCTTAAGAGTAAAGACCAATGCATGCAGTGCCTCACGTAACCGCAAAACGAACACGTTAAGTGACCGTGAAGAAGCAAGCTTTTCATGTGCTTTACTATATGGCACACAACGCACAATTAGGAGCGGCAATACTTATACTTTCCATAGTGTTGTGTTCTGCTGTTACAGGGAACCCATGGGTAACCTAGCCTCTCACTGATAGGGGGTTAAGGAAATATGTTTTTTGCAGGACTAGAGACACTTGTATAAGTGAAGGGAATGGAGGGTCAATAGTTCAAGACTCAACCATTGGAAAAACTGCTGCCATTCAGCTAAGGCTATAAAAACTTGTAAACTCTATTATTAGCTTAAAGGGGTACTCTGCACCTAGACATCTTATCCCCTATCCAAAGGATAGGGGATAAGATGTCAGATCGCCGGGGTCCCGCTGCTGGGGACCCCCGGGATTGCCGCTGCGGCACCGCGAGTTCGCTCTGTGCATAATGACGGGCGATACAGGGGTTGAAGCACCGTTACGTCATGGCTCTGCCCCTCGTGATGTCACGGCCAGCCCCCTCAATACAAGTCTGTGGGAGGGGGCGTGGCGGTCTTCACGCCCCCTGCCATAGACTTGCATTAAGGGGGCGGGTCGTGATGTCACAAGGGGACGGAGCTATGACATTACGCTCCTCCGTCCACTGTATCGCTCTGTATCCGTCCCCCGAACTCGCTCTGTGTAGTAATGAAAGTGCGGTGCCGCAGCGGCGATCCCGGGGGTCGCCAGCAGCGGGACCCCAGGGATAAGATGTCTAGGGTCGGAGTACCCCTTTAAACTTTAAACACGACTATGGGATTCTACTAGGGAAATCATGTTATATAATAAATGCCCCTTCCTTGATCCTCCCACTGCCCTATCTTCAGCAGCAGATCAGCACACAAACTGTTCACTACAGTAGACTGTTGGCTTCCCAGCCAGTAGTCCTGTGGTAATGACAGGTATGTTACCTTTCTTTCCTTCAAGGAATGTATAAAATACATTCGCATATTAATACAGAGGAGTCGGAGTCAGAGTTGGAAGTACAGAAAACTCCGGAGTCTGAGTCGGAACATTTATCTACCGACTCCACAGCCCTGCCCTTGAGGACCTATTTGGGGGTCGGTGGGGGGGGGGAATTTTTTTTTTTTTTTTTTTTTTTTTTTTTTTTTTAAACTCCTACCTTTCCCTGCAGACAAAACTCACCCTGAACTAATCGACACTTCTTCAGCCCAGATCTTCACAGAAGGGGGTCCCTGGCTCCTTCTAACAGCTCTGCCCGCTGACTGAACTCAGTGGGCGAGCAGAGCTGAGTGAAGGGGACATTATCCTCTACTCTTCTGGCTGCTATCGGTCAGACGAACATTCGACCAATAGCAGCGCTCCTGCGAATTCACCAGCGATTTGCGGTGATCACCGACATGTGGGGGGGGGTGTCTCAGGACCCCCCTTTGGCATTGTCACGGTACACCGTGGGTCCTTAAGTACCAGGGAGCGAGGGCGTACCCGTACGCCCTGGGTCCCTAAGTGGTTAAAGGAGATATCCAGTGGTGAAAAACATATCCCCTATCCTAAGGATAGGGTATAAGTTTCAGATAGCGGGGGGTCTGGCCGCTAGGGCCCCCCGCGATCTCTACGGGGCCCCGACACCCCGCGGAAAGGGGGCGTGTTGACCACTGCACGAAGTGGCGGCTGACACGCCTGCTCGATACAACTCTATGGCAGAGCCGATGCGCTGCCTTCGGCAATCTCCGGCTCTGCCATAGCGATGTGTTGGGGGGGCGTGTCAGCCGCCGCTTCCTTCGGTGGTCGACACCCGCTATCTGGCCAGTGAGCCAGGGCCCCGTACGGGAGATCGCGGGGGGCCCCAGCGGTCGGACCCCCCGCGATCTGAAACTTATTCCCTATCCTTAGGATAGGGGAGTTTATCAGCACTGGACTACCCCTTTACATGTTAAAAATTATCCTTTCCTTTTTTGGTTAACTCCTTCTTAGATCTTATCTTTGTCCCCTTAGTCTTTCTCTCTATACTTATCCTAGTATTTTGTTTTACTACTTCTTTTTACTTGTAGTGTATTACACTCATATTAAACATTATTCACCACTTGCCCTGGTATAGTTTGTATAGAGCTGTTTAACAATAAGTTTAGCTACATTTAGCTCTGGATCCGAAGCATATGCTCTCCTGATTAACTTCATATAATATGAATATTTTTCATACTTTCTTTGGCTACTATTACTTTTGTGTGTAGGCAATTAGGCGAGAATTACTGTATTATAGGACAGGTGTGATATTATATTTGTTAGAGAAATGTTGTTGTATTTTTTCTTTGTTGTCTACCTGGTCTCTTTTTGTTAATATGAAAAATGACAAAACCGATATAAATAGTTATATGTATATATATGTGTGTGTGTGTGTGTGTGTGTGTATATATATATATAATATATATATAACTTTATACCAGAAGACTTCTAACCTTGCATTAATGTGTCTGGGTCTGTCTGTTTATTCCTTAGAAAATATTATGTATTTAACTTTAAGTGAAAGCTCTTTATTACGTCTTTGTTATGGAGTCTCTGCTCATGCCAAACTTGTTTAGGGTGTATTTACTGCTGCAGATTTTACCACCCATTGGCTTCAATTTGTTGGAAAAAAAAAAAAAGCAGCAGCAAAATACAGCACGTGTGACCCTACCCTTATTATGTTTTTTTTTATGTCCTCAGAGGAGACAAAGCAAGTCCTGCGGCTTAGTCTCACGGAATTCTCTTTGCCGAAATTCTATCTACTGTTTGGGATAAGCAAAGTGAAGTCTGCAGCAGTTATAGCATTCCGATCGAGTTATCGAGACCGATCTTTTTCACCAGGTTCTTATGAAAGGGAAACATTTGCTCTGACGTCCTTGGAAACTGTAACAGAAGCACTTTTAGAAATTATGGAGGTATAACTGTAATACTATTATTCTACTGTATTATATTAATTGGTTTTTATGAAGGATAGGTTTTTATCTGAATTGGATGGTCTGTCATGAGCCTCCTTCCAGATTCTGTTAAATGGCACAGAATCACACAAAATGGAGCACTATTTGTCCACCATGATGTAAAACCTGACCTGATTTGGCCCATTGTGCACAGTTGGTTTCTGCCATCTGGTACAGCTCTGTTTGTTTTGTTTGTTGTTTTTTATCCTGTGTTTATGGTTAAGAAAAACCACAGGAAAAAAATTGGCCCCTTTTTAAAATCCTGGCCAATCATTTTAAAGGGGTACTCCACGGAAAAACATTTTTTATAAACCAACCGGTGCCAGAAAGTTAAACGAATAAGTGAATTAGTGCTATTTAAAAATCTTAATCCTTCCAGTACTTATCAGCTGCTGTATGCTCCAGAGAAAGTTCTTTTCTTTTTGAGTTTCCTTTCTGTCTGACCACAGTGCTCTCTGCTGACACCTCTGTCCATTTTTGGAACTGTCCAGAGTAGGAGCAAATCACCATAGAAAACCTATCCTGGTCCAGACAGTTCCTAAAATGGACAGAGGTGTCAACAGAGAGCACTGTGGTCAGACAGAAAGGAAATTCAAAAATAAAAGAAATTTCTCTGGAGCATACAGCAGCTGATAAGTACTGGAAGGATTAAGATTTTTAAATAGAAGTAATTTACAAATTTGTTTAACTTTCTGGCACCAGTTGATTAAAAAAGTTTTACCCTTTAAGGGTAAATTTTAGGTGTGTTCCCAAACGCAGCACTAAAGTAGTAGACTGGTTAGTTTTAGTGCTGATTTATCAACTAACTTCTCCATTCTGTGATTATGTGCTGGGCATTTACATCTGTTTTGTTTGTAGGCTTGCATGCGAGATATCCCAAATTGCAAGTGGTTGGACCAGTGGACTGAGCTTGCTCAAAAGTATGTAGGAGCAAAGTTTTTTTTTTATTTATTTATTTTTTTTCTGCTTCTTTTCAGTCTTTTCTCACATTGTTCTCTCTGTACAGGTTTGCATTCCAGTATAATCCATCACTTCAGCCTCGAGCGCTTGTTGTGTTTGGGTGCATCAGCAAACGTGTTTCACATGGACAAATCAAACAGATCATTCGCATCCTGAGCAAAGTAAGTGTCCTTACCTGGGATGGAGGTTATATGTGTTGTGGGTTTTAAATTGAAAGACACGCCTAGAGGAGGCCACATCCTGTCGGGCCACATCCTGTGTCTTCTCGAAAGCTCTTCTTGGTACAGAGTTGACTCTGTAAAATGCATTCACCACATCCTTATGTGTATATTACACCTCATTAATGGTATTTTAGATGACAGGTGTATCACAAAATGTAAGCATTTGAAAAAACTATAGTAACCAGAGATATAATATGCATCTGGTTAATAACAGATAACAGATCAACTTGCCTACTATTCATTGCATCATGCTAGAAACCTATTGCTGCTTTCCTTGCATGGTCCATAGTCAGGAACTAGAGCTATATTGCAGTGCTTTTCTAATTAGTATCATTCATGGTTCCTCAAATACATGCCATCGCTTTGTTTACTATGTTAAAAAAAATATATTGCTAGCATTTTAAAGCATGTTGGTGGTATACACACAATTTATGAAGACTGTTTGCATCATAGGAAAAACTATTAAGTCTGTAGCTTGAAGGGGTACTCCACTGCCCCAGTGTTTGGAAGGGGTATGGCAGCGGTCACGCCCCCTCCCATAGACTTGCATTGAGGGTGTGTGATCTGACCACCAGTGATCATAAATTTGTAACCCACAATACATTCAGTCCCTTTCATTTTTTCCACATTTTATGTTGCAGCCTTATACTAAAATGTAAAAAGAAAAAAAAAAATGCTAGTTGTCCCCATCAATCTGCATGCAGTACCCTATAATGAGAATGTGAAAACGGAACTTTTGCTATTTTTCAAAAAGTAAAAACTATAAAATTTTGCTTGGACAGAAGTATTCAACCCCTGTGCTATGACACTTAAATTCTGGGGCCTCCTATTTCTCTTGATCATCTTGGAGATGTTTTACACCTTAATCTGGGTCCTATTTGGTAAATGCAGTTGATTGCACAGGATCTGGAAAGACACAGGGGGAGATTTATCAAAACCTGTGCAGAGGAAGAGTGGTGCAGTTGCCCATAGCAACCAATCAGATTGCTTCTTTCATTTTCCACAGGCCTCTAAAGAGGCCTGTGGAAAATGAAGGAAGCAATCTGATTGGTTGCTATGGGCAACTACGCCACTCTTCCTCTGCACAGGTTTTGATAAATCTCCCCAACAGTCCTTTTTTATATGAGGTCTCATAGCTGACAATATATATCATAGCAAAAACCAAGCTATGGGGTTGAGGAGCTGCCTGTAGAGCTCAGAGACAGGATTGTGTGAAAGCACAGATCTTGAGATGGGTACAAAATTATTTCCTCTGCCCTGAAAGGTCCCAAGAGCACAGTGGCTGCTATAGTTCTTTAATTGAAGAAGTTTATTACAATCAGGATTCTTCCTAGAGCTGGCAGACCTACCAAACTAAGTAATTGGGGGAGAAGGGCTTTGGTAAGAGAGGTTACCAAGAACTCAATAGTCACTCTGGCTGAGCTTAAAGATCCATTGTGCAGATGGAAGAAACTACCAGAAGGTCAACCGTCACTGCAGCACTTCAAGGCTTTATGGACCAGAAAGATGCTCTCTTTAGAAAAAGACACATAAAAGCCTGCTTGTAGTTTCCTACTGTGAGAAACAATATTTTCCAGTCCGATAGTCAAAATTGAACTTTCTGGCCTCAGTTCTAAGTGTAAGAAATCGGGCACTGTTCATCACCTGCCAAACACCATCCCTACAGTGAAGCATGGTGGTGGCAGCGTCATGCTGAAGGGGATGTTTTTCAGCGGATAAAACGGGGAGACTGGTCAGGGTTGAGGTAAAGCTGAATGAAGCAAAGTACATATTCTTAATAAAAATATGACCCAGAGGTGCATCTCCCAAAAAGTCCATTGGGAAGATTGAGCAAAACCTGTGCAGAGTAAAAGTTGACCAGTTGTCCATAGCAATCAGATTGCTTCTTTAGTTTTTCAGAGGACATTTAAAAATGAAAGAAGTGAGGCAATGTTTCCAAATGAGCCCAAGCACACAGCCATCGCAACACAGGAGTGGCTTAGGGACAACTCTGAGAATGTCCTTGAGTGGCCCATCCATAAACCTGACATCATGAATCAAACATCATGAAAATGGCTTCCACTGATGGTCCCCATCCAACCTGACAAAGCTTGAGGGGATCTACAAAGCAGAAAATGCCCAAATCCATGTGTTCAAACTGGCATCATACCCAAGGAGACTGGAGGCTGTAATCACTGCCAAAAGTGCTTCAACTAATAACGGAGTAAAGGGTCTGAATACTTATGTCAGTGCAATATTTTAGTTTTTCCTTCAATAAATTGCCAAAGATTTCTAACATTCTGTTTTCATTTTGTCATTACGGGATATTGAATGCAGAAACTATATTGATGGGGAAACTTTATTTTTTTATTTGCACAATACTGCAGAAAAGCTAAATGTGAAGAACTGAAAGGGTCGAAAGACTTTCGGAATGCATTGTATGTTGTTGATAGGTATTTATAAAGGTTGCACTGCAAAGATTTATCACCCATCAGAACTTAAAGGGTACCTCTCATCAAAAAAACTTTTGATATATTATAGATTAATGTATGCAGAATAACTTCACAATTGCATGTTATTAAAAAATATGCTTCCTTCTATTTAATTTTCCACTTTGAAGAAGTGACCACTAGGGGTCTCCCTACCAGTCCTGGCAGCAAGCATTTCAGACTCATGCTGGAGTCCTAAACACTACGAGCTGCCAGTCTGCTTTGTTCACAAAGGAGAACACTCAGAGCTGCCAGCCTGCTTTGTTCACAGCCTGTTTGGCTGTGAACAAAGCAGGCTGGCAGCTCTGAGTGTTTAGGACTCCAGCATGAGTCAGAAATGCTTGCTGACGGGACTGATCGGGAAAAATACAATAGAAAGAAGCATATTTTTCATTAACATGCTATTGGAAAGTTATTCAACATTCATTAATCTAAAATATATCAAAAGTTTATTTGATGAGAGGTACCCTTTAAAAACTGCTTCAGCTTCACATAACTTGTGCATGCAACTGCGAAGACTTAATCTGTCTCTTTTTGCCCCCTCTATTTATATAAATATAGTCTATATACAAAGTGTTGTTTTGTCTGGTATTCATACAGTAAATGTTATGTTCAATCCATGTTGTCCGCTATATTTTTTTCTTTTTTTGACAAAATATATTTGTTTTAGGGACTTGAAAGCTGCTTAAAAGGTCCTGATAATTACAATAGCCAAGTTTTAATAGAAGCCACTGTGATAGCACTAACCAAACTACAGCCGCTTCTTAACAAGGTAAGCATTATTCTAACTAGTTCTTCACTATTTGGAGTATTTTAGGAGTAAGTTGCTCTTTGTGACAGTTTATGTTCACGAAATAACCACAAGATAGTCCTCTGTTATATGAAAAATGTTCACTATTTTCCATAAGGGTATGTTCACACGGGCATACAGGAAAGTGTTTTGCTGATTTTCACATCCAAAGCCTCTCTGTGCCAGGGCCCAGAATTCAGGGACATTCCACCTCTTTTCAGCACATTGAAGTGCTCAAGCCCCATTGAAGTCATTTGGAGCCTCAGGACTGCAAACCCCAATATCCCCACCCCTTCCCCAGAGAGACACACAGGCCAGCGCTTCACACAGGTGCATTTGTGTCGTGTGAATATACCCGAACTAAATGATCGAGCACTGCATCAAATCTGCGACAAACACTGTACATGTGTATATGTACTTTTATGGTTGGCATCTTTGGTGTAGTTATTCAGTAACTGTGGTTTATTTAGGACCCTTATTTATACAAACACAATACATCTCTTTTCTCTGATTTCACAGTTGTTCCTATAGTTAATATATATTTATTTTTGTTCTGTGTTATATAACACCTCCATTTATTAGAAGCAGTAACCAGAATGAATTATTTGGTGCCTAAAAATATGGAGCACCTCACATCCACACATGTTTTACTAAGTAGCCTCTATAATTAGTTTATTTTTGTAGGCTGGCATTCACAGTTGTAAAGTCCCCTTTCTCTCAGAAGTTCAGATACTGACTTCTCAATGTCATCCTAGGATTCCCCTATGCACAAAGCTCTTTTCTGGGTGGCTATGGCAGTACTACAATTGGATGAAGTGAATTTGTATTCAGCGGGTACGGCTCTTCTGGAACAAAACTTGCACACGTTAGATAGCCTTCGAGTATTTAATGACAAGGTAAGTGAAGTTGGTTGAGTACAACTGTACTGGGGACTGGTTAGGAAGACTCACATTGCTTTATGCTTTAAATTTTAGAAACCCCCTCAGTTCCCACTAACAATATTGTCTTGTATTAAACCAGTGTTTCCCAACAAGGGTGCCCACAGCTGTTGCAGAAGTAGTTTTGCAACAGGTGGAGAAGCCTTGACTGGAAAACACTGTATTAAACCATTATTGATTGTGGGCATGCTCACATCTGCATTATGACATTCTGTTCTGTTTCTTGCAGTCAAAACAACTGACAGGCCTCATTGACCTCTTATGGATCCAGGGCGTACAGCTGCGCCTTTGTGTCCTGGTACTTAAAGACGCAAGGCGTACCTGTTCCCGTTACTGGCATTTAAAGCGTTCTCGCGAGCAGAGAACGCTTCAAACATGGTGGGTCCTGACTGCTATCAGCAGCCAGGATCCAGGGTTAATGCCGAGCATCACCCATGGGGCCGATGCCTGGCATTAACCATTTAGACGGCTTGATCAAAGTTTATTGCGGCATCTAAAATGAAAGTGAAAGCATCACGGCAGCTCAGCGGAGCTGATTGGGACATCACGATGAAATCACGATGTCCCGATCAGCTGAGAGGAGTGCGGGAGGACGCTTACCTGCCTCCTCGCCATCCGATCGATCCTCTGCTGCTCCCAGCCAACCATGCAGGCTGGAGCAGCAGAGCACCGATAAAACTGATCAATGCAATGCTATAGCGTAGCATTGAACAGTGTATGCATTCAAAACATTGCATGGTATAGCCCCTTATGGGGGCAAAAAAAAGTTTCAAGCGAATAAGCCCCTCCCTTAATAAAAGTTTGAATCGCCCCCCCATTTCCCATTTTTTAAATTAAATAAGGTAAAAAAAAAAAATAATAATCATATGTGGTACCGCCGCGTGCATAAATGTCCGAACTATTCAATTACAAGGTTAGCTAAACCGCATGGTTGATGGCATACACGTAAAAAAAACATGAAGGTCCAAAATTGTGCAAAAGGTGATCAAAAAGTCCCATTAAAACAAAAAATGTACCGATAAAAACTATAGACCTCGGCGCAAAACGTTAGCCATCATATAGCCATGTATGTGGAAAAATAAAAAAGTTAAAGGGGTCAGAAGATGACAGTTTTAAACATACTAATTTTGGTGATTGTAGTTTAAAAAAAATGTATTAGTAAAATAAAATAAAACTCACATAAATTGGGTATCCTTGTAACCATATGGACCTACAGAATAAAGATAAGGTGTCATTTCTTTCTGAAAAGTGCACTGCGTAGAAACGGAAGCCACCAAAAGTTTTTTTTTTTCTCACCCCACAAATACGTTTTTTTTTTTTTGTTTTGCAGCAGATTGTTATAAAATAAGTAATGTCAATACAAAGTACAATTGTTGATGCCCTCATATGGGTCTGTAGCTGCAAAATTGAAAGCGTTATGATTTTTAGATTGTAAGGAGGAAAAAAACAAAAATGCAAAAATGAAAAGTAGCTGGGTCCTTAACCTCTTCAGGACCCATGACGTATGCATAAGTCATCACACCCTGGGTCTTAAGCACCCATGACGTATGCATACGTCATGTCTTTTCCTGGTCTCCGCCGCTCACCCGGCGGAGATCGGAAGCGGATCCCTGCTGAAATCCTTCAGCAGGCATCCAGGGCAAACGCCGAGGGGGGCCATGTAGGCCCCCCATGTCGGCGATTGCCGCAAATCGCAAGGGAAATCGCCCGCAAGGGAAATCTCTGGGACCCGACCGTCCGGTAATTTCGCATGATCCCGGCTGTCACAGACAGCCAGGACCATGCTAAAGCATAGGAGCGAGGTGGCAATCCTGCCACCTCCTCCGATCCCCTGCGATTCTTCGGTTAGTTAACCGACCAATCGCAGGGGGGGGGGGGGGGGGTTACTTCCTCCCGTCCTGCCCGGCCCCTGGATGTCCGGAGAGGACGGGAGGAAGATCGGAGGACATGGCGGGGGACGGGGGAGTGCTGGGGACCGGCCCCGGTACTTACCTCATCCCTGAAGACCCGGATCCCGGCGAGGAAGATGGCGGCTGCGGCGACAGGTGAGTAGATCTTCAGCCGCGGTCGGGCCCTTTACAACAATGCACGTCGCCGTAAAGCGACATGCATTGCTGTATTGGGACCCTATATACTACAACTCCCAGCATGCCCAGACAGCCCTTGGCATCTGGGCATGCTGGGAGTTGCAGTTTTGCAACATCTGGAGGTCCACAGTTTGGAGACCACTGTGCCCTTCCAGATGTTGCAAAACTACACATTCTCAGCATGCCCTTACTGTCCAGGCATGCTGGGAGTTGTAGTTCTGTAACATCTGGCCCTTCAGATGTTGCAGAACTACAACTCCCAGCATGCCTGGACAGTTTTGGCATACTGGGAGTTGTAGTTTTGCAACATCTGGAAGGTTTGGGAACCACTGTATTAGTGGTCTGCAAACTGTAGTCCTCCAGATGTTGCAAACTACAACTCCAAGCATGCTGGGAGTTGTAGTTCGGCAACATCTGGCTCTAAAGATGTTGCCGAACTACTACTCCCAGCATGCCTGAGAATGTTTGGGAGTTGTGGTTTTGCAACAACTGGAGGCACACTGGTTGGGAAACATTGTCTGTTTCCTAACTCAGTGTTTCCCAACCCGTGTGCCTCCAGCTGTTGCAAAACTATAACTACCAGCATGCACTGATAGACTGTGCATGCTGGAAGTTGTAGTTTTGCAACAGCTGGAGGTCCCCCCCTTGTGAATGTACAGGGTACATTCACATGGGCAGGGGGCTTACAGTGAGTATCAGGCTGCAAATTTGCGATGCAGCAAATTTTGCGCAGCAGCTCAAACTCGCAGCGGGAAAATCGCTGTAACCCCCCCCCCCCCCCCGCCCGTGTGACTGTACCCTAAAAAAAACTACACTACACTAACACAAAATAAAATAAAAAGTAAAAAACACTACACATACACATACCCCTACACAGCCCCCCTCCCCAATAAAAATGAAAAACGTCTGGTACGCCACTGTTTTCAAAATGGAGCCTCAGCTGTTGCAAAACAACAACTCCCAGTATTGCCGGACAGGCGTTGACTGTCCAAGCATGCTGGGAGTTTTGCAACAGCTGGAGGCACCCTGTTTGGGAATCACTGGCGTAGAATACCCCTATGTCCACCCCTATGCAAATCCCTAATTCAGGCCTCAAATGCGCATGGCGCTCTCACTTCGGAGCCCTGTTGTATTTCAAGGCAACAGTTTAGGGCTACATATGGGGTATCGCCGTACTCGGGAGAAATTGCCTTACAAATTTTGGGGGGCTTTTTCTCCTTTCACCCCTTATGAAAAGGTAAAGTTGGGGTCTACACCAGCATGTTAGTGTAAAAAAATAATTTTTTTACACTAACATGCTGGAGTTGCCCTATACTTTTGATTTTGACCAGAGGTAAAAGGGAAAAAAAAGCCCCCCCAAAATTTGTAATGCAACTTCTCCCGACTACGGAGATACCCCATATGTGGGCGCAAAGTGCTCTGGGGGCGCACAACAAAGCTCAGAAGGGAGAGTGCACCATGTACATTTGCACTGGGTTGCCTGTTGTTACCGCGGTTTTGACAAACGCAAAAAAAAAAAAAAACACATGTGACCCCATTTCGGAAACTACACCCCTCACGGAATGTAATGAGGGGTGCAGTGAGAATTTACACCCCACTGGTGTCTGACAGATCTTTGAAACAGTGGGCTGCGCAAATTAAAAATTTTGTACAGCCCACTGTTCCAAAGATCTGACAGACACCAGTGGGGGGTAAATGCTCACTGTACCCCTTGTTACGTTCCTCAAGGGGTCTAGTTTCCAAAATGGTTTGCCATGTGGGGGTTATTTTGCTGTTCTGGCACCATAGGGGCTTCCTAAATGCGAGATGCCCCCGAGCAAAATTTGCTCTGAAAAAGCCAAATATGACTCCTTCTCTTCTGAGCATTGTAGTTCGCCCGTAGTGCGCTTCAGGTCAACTTATGGGGTACCTCCATACTCGGAAGAGATGGGGTTACAAATTTTGGGGGGTATTTTTTGCTATTAACCCTTGCAAAAATGTGAAATTTGGGGGGGAAACACACATTTTAGTGAAATTTTTTATTTTTTTTACGTATGCAAAAGTCGTGAAACCCCTGTGGGGTATTAAGGCTCACTTTATTCCTTGTTACGTTCCTCAAGGGGTCTAGTTTCCAAAATGGTATGGCATGTGGGTATTTTTTGCTGTCCTGGCACCATAGGGGCTTCCTAAATGTGACATGCCCCCGAGCAAAATTTGCTCTCAAAAAGCCAAATATGCCCATAGTGCACTTCATGTCAACTTATGCGGTACCTCCATACTCAGAAGAGATGGGGTTACAAATTTTGGGCGGTATTTTCTGCTATTAACCCTTGCAAAAATGTGAAATTTGGGCGGAAACACACATTTTATTGAAATTTTTTAAACATTTTTTTACATATGCAAAAGTCGTGACACACCTGTGGGGTATTAAGGCTCACTTTATTCCTTGTTACGTTCCTCAAGGGGTATAGGTTCCAAAATGGTATGCCATGTGGTTTTTTTTTTCCTGTTCTGGCACCATAGGGGCTTCCTAAATGCAACATGCCCCCCAAAAACCATTTCAGAAAAACGTACGCTCCAAAATTCCCTTGTCGCTCCTTCCCTTCTGAGCCCTCTACTGTGCCCGCCGAACACTTTTCATGGACATATGAGGTATGTGCTTATTCGAGAGAAATTGGGCTACAAATATAAGTATACATTTTCTCCTTTTACCCCTTGTAAAAATTCAAAAATTGGGTCTACAAGAACATGCGAGTGTAAAAAATGAAGATTGTGAATTTTCTCCTTCACTTTGCTGCTATTCCTGTGAAACACCTAAAGGGTTAAAATGCTGACTGAATGTCATTTTGAATACTTTGGGGGGTGCAGTTTTTATAATGGGGTATTTCTAATATGAAGGCCCTTCAAATCCACTTCAAACCTGAACTGGTCCCTGAAAAATTGTGATTTTGGAAATTTTGTGAAAAATTGGAAAATTGCTGCTGAACTTTGAAGCCCTCTGATGTCTTCCAAAAGTAAAAACTCGTCAATTTTATGATGCAAATATAAAGTAGACATATTGTATATGTGAATAAAATAAAATGTATTTGGAATATCCATTTTCATTACAAGCAGAGAGCTTCAAAGTTAGAAAAATGCAAAATTTTCAAATTTTTCATCAAATTTTGGGATTTTTCACCAAGAAAGGATGCAAGTTACCAAAAAATTTTATCACTAAGTTAAAGTAGAATATGTCACGAAAAAACAATCTCGGAATCAGAATGATAACTAAAAGCATTCCAGAGTTATTAATGTTTAAAGTGACAGTGGTCAGATGTGCAAAAAATGGCCGGGTCCTAAGGTGTAAAATGGCTGGGTCCTTAAGGGGTTAAAGGGGTTATCAGGAAAAAACTAATATGTATATAAATTATATCACCTGGCTCCAGATGACACCTGTGCTCTCTGATGACAATCTTAATCCTTCCAGTACTTATGAGCTTCTGAAGTTGAGTTCTTTTCTGTCTAAGTGCTCTCTGATGACACCTGTCTCCGGAACTGTCCAGAGTAGAAGCAAATCCCCATAGCAAACCTTTTCTACTCTGTGCAATTCCCGAGACCAGCAGAGAGCACTGTTGCCAGACAGAAAAGAACAACTCAACTTCAGCAGCTGATAATTATGGGAAGGATTAAGATTTTTTAATAGAAGTAATTTACAAATCTGTGTAACTTTCTGGAGCCAGTTGATTTAAAATTAAAAAAAATGTTTTTTCCTGGAATTACCCCTTTAACTCCTTAAGGACTCAGCCCATTTGGGCCTTAAGGACTCAGACTATATTTTATTTTTACGTTTTCGTTTTTTCCTCCTCGCCTTCAAAAAATCATAACTCTTATATTTTCATCCACAGACTAGTATGAAGGCTTGTTTTTTGCTCGACCAGTTTTCCGTTGTAATGCCATCACTCACTTTACCATAAAATGTATGGCGCAACCAAAAAAATATTATTTGTGTGGGGAAGTTAAAAAGAAAACCGCAATATTGGAAATTTTGGAAGGTTTCGTTTTCACACCGTACAGTCTACGATAAAAATGACGTGTTCTTTATTCTTTTGGTCAATACGATTAAAATGATACCCGTGATAACATACTTTTCTATTACTGTTGCGCTTAAAAAAAAATCGCAAACTGTTTAACCAAATTAGTACGTTTAGAATCCCCCAATTTTGAAGACCTATAACTTTTTCATTATTCCGTATATGCGGCGGTATGAGGGCTAATTTTTTGCACCCTGATCTTTACTTTTTATTGATACCATATTTGCTTATATAAAACTTTTAATACTTTTTTTATAAAGATGTTTTGGAATAAAATGTAATAAAAATGCAGCTATATTGGAATTTTTTTTTTTACGTTCACGCCGTTCACCGTACGGTATCATTAACATTTTATTTTAATATTTGGGATATTTACGCACGTGGCGATACCAAATATGTATATAAAATATTTTTTTTTACACTTTTTGGGGGTGAAATAGGGAAAATGGGACAATTTACGTTTTTATTGGGGGAGGGGGGTTTTTCAAATTTTTTTTTACTTTTTTTTTTAACTTTTTTTTTTATTTTTACACTTTAACCCCTTAAGGACACATGACGTACTGGAACGTCATGTGTCCACTCCCGATCTATAACGCGGGGCCACGGCGTGGCCCCGCGTCATAGCGGGTCGGGCCCGGCCTCTAACAACGGCCGGGACCCGTGGCTAATAGCGCGCGGCATTGATCGCTGTGCCGCGCGCTATTAACCCTTTAGACGCGGCGTTCAAAGTTGAACGCCGCGTCTAAAGTGAAACCGAAAGCATCCCGGCTAGCTCAGTGGGCTGTTCGGGATAGCCGCGGTGAAATCGCGGCATCCCGAACAGCTGACAGGACAGCGGGAGGGCCCCTTCCTGCCTCCTCGCTGTCCGATCGCCGAATGACTGCTCAGTGCCTGAGATCCAGGCATGAGCAGTCATCCGGCAGAATCGTTGATCACTGGTTTCTTATGAGAAACCAGTGATCAACATAGAAGATCAGTGTGTGCAGTGTTATAGGTCCCTATGGGACCTATAACACTGCAAAAAAAAAGTGAAAAAAAAAAGTGAATAAAGATCATTTAACTCCTCCCCTATTAAAAGTTTGAATCACCCCCCTTTTCCAATAAAAAAAAAAACACAGTGTAAATAAAAATAAAAATAAACATATGTGGTATCACCGCGTGCGGAAATGTCCGAATTATAAAAATATATCATTAATTAAACCGCTCGGTCAATGGCGTGCGCGCAAAAAAATTCCAAAGTCCAAAATAGTGCATTTTTGGTCACTTTTTATATCATTTAAAAATGAATAAAAAGTGATCAATAAGTCCTATCAATGCAAAAATGGTACCGTTAAAAACTTCAGATCACGGCGCAAAAAATGAGCCCTCATACCGCCCCATACACGGAAAAATAAAAAAGTTATAGGGGTCAGAAGATGACAATTTTAAACGTATTAATTTTCCTGCATGTAGTTATGATTTTTTCCAGAAGTCCGACAAAATCAAACCTATATAAGTAGGGTATCATTTTAATCGTATGGACCTACAGAATACATATCAGGTGTCATTTTTACCGAAAAATGTACTACGTAGAAACGGAAGCCCCCAAAAGTTACAAAACAGCGTTTTTTTTTTCAATTTTGTCGCACAATGATTTTTTTTCCCGCTTCACCATAGATTTTTGGGCAAAATGACTGACGTCATTACAAAGTAGAATTGGTGGCGCAAAAAATAAGCCATCATATGGATTTTTAGGTGTAAATTTGAAAGAGTTATGATTTTTTAAAGGCAAGGAGCAAAAAACGAAAATGCAAAAACGGAAAAACCTCCGGTCCTTAAGGGGTTAATAGTCCCCATAATACTGTTCAGTGCTATACATAGGACATGGCTCTGATCAGTGTTATCGTTCATCTTCTGATCTGGTCTGCTCGATCGCAGACCAGAGCAGAAGACCCGTGAAAGGCAGCGGAGGCAGGTGAGGGGACCTCCGGCTGCCATGCTGGATGATCGGATCGCCGCGGGCGATCCGATCATCCATTCAAAGTACCGCGATGCTGCAGATGCCGTGATCTATATTGATCACTGCATCTGAGGGGTTAATGGTGGGCACCCGCTCGATCGCGGATGTCCGCCATTACGGGTGGGTCCCGGGCTGCTATCAGCAGCCGGGACCTGCCGTGCATGACGCGAGTATCGCTCCAATGCTCGCGGTTATGCATAGGATGTAAATGTACGTCCTGGTGCGTTGAGTACCAGTTCACCATGACGTACATTTACGTCCTGCGTCGTTAAGGGGTTAACCCCTTAAGGACACGGGGCGAACCTGTATGCCCGGAGTCCGCTCCCTTTCTATAACGCGGGGTCACAGTGTGGCGTCGCGTCATAGCAGGTTGGGCCTGGCCTCTTAAATACGGCCGGGACCCGTGGCTAATAGCGCGGCCGTGTGCTATTTAACCAGCGTTCAAAGTTTATCGCGGCATCTAAAGTGAAGCTAAACTACCGTCGGCTAACTCGGTGAAATCGCGGCATCCCAAACAGATGTAGGACACGAGGAGGGTCCCCTTACCCCTGCCTCCTGGTGTCCGATTGCCGAATGACTGCTCAGTCCCTGAGATCCAGGCATGAGCAGTCAAGCGGCAGAATCATCGATCACTGGTTTCCTATGAGGAACCATTGATCAATGTAAAAGATCAGTGTGTGCAGTGTTATCGGTCTCTATGGGAGCTATAACATTGAAAAACAAAAAGTGGAGAAAAAAAAGTGAACAAAGATCATTTAACCCCTTCCCTAATAAAAGTTAGAATCACCCCCCTTTTCCTATAAAAAAAAAAACCAGTGTAAATAAAAATACACATGTGGTATCGCCACGTGTGGAAATGTCCGAATTATAAAAAATATATTGTTAATTAAACCGCACGGTTAATGGCGTACGTGCAAAAAATTCCAAAGTCCAAAATAGTGTGTTTTTGGTCACTTTGTATATCATGAAAAAATATATAAAAAGCGATCAAAAAGTCTGATCAATACAGCTAAAAACTTAAGATCTCGATGCAAGAAATGAGCCCTCATACCGCCCCATACGCAGAAAAATAAAAAAGTTATAGGGGTCAGAATAGGACAATTTTAAACGTATACATTTTCCTGCATGTAGTTATGATTTTTTCCAGAAGTAAGACAAAATCAAACCTATATAAGTAGGGTATCATTTTAATCGTATGGACCTACAGAATAAAGAGAAGGTGTCGTTTTTACCAAAAAATTTACTGCCTAGAAACGGAAGCCCCCAAAATTTAAAAAATTTTGTTTTTTCTTCAATTTTGTCGCACAATGATTTATTTTTTCAGTTAAGTCGTAGATTTTTGGGTAAAATGACTGATGTCATTACAAAGTAGAATTGGTGGCACCAAAAATAAACCATCATGGATTTTTAGATGCAAAATTGAAAGAGTTATCATTTTTTAAAGGTAAGGAGGAAAAAATGAAAGTGCAAAAATGGAAGAAAAAAAAACTGGTCGTTAAGGGGTTAAGGCCAAAAGTCCCCTAAGGGGTTTAATAACATATACATAAATGTATGTATTTAGTTGTTTGCTTCTGTATGCTGACATGTGCTGGACAGAACAGGTCCAAAGCAACTCTGTTTGCACACTTGACATGTACATTCCTGTCACACACTAAATCAAAACAGTCATGTAAGCATAGCCATAGCAAGTGCTTTTTAGGCATGCTTGATCTATAAAGTCTATGTTCCTATAGCTAGACAATGTATGTCCTATCTTAGTGTGAATTCTCCACATCTGTTGTCTTAACCCCTGCATATTTGTGAGATGTAACCTGTGTCGTCTGCTTGTGAGCTTAGATTTGCTTTAGACTTTATAAAGGGAGGAATCCCGAAAGCTTCTCTACAAAATGCTGTTAGTCCAATTAAAAAAGGTATTACAAGATACTGCAACATTTTTTGATTCTGCATCACTGGACTAATACGGCTACTTAAATTTACTAATATATATATATATACATATATATATATATATATATATATATATATATATATATATATATATACACATGCAGTACAGACCAAAAGTTTGGAAACACCTTCTCATTCATAGTTTTCTTTATTTTATGACTATGAAAATTGTAGATTCACACTGAAGGCATCAAAACTATGAATTAACGCATGTGGAATTATATACATAACAAAAAAGTGTGAAAATGTCATTCTAGGTTCTAGCCACCTTTTGCTTTGATTACTGCTTTGCACACTCATTCTCTTGATGAGCTTCAAGAGGTAGTCACCTGAAATGGTCTTCCAACAGTCTTGAAGGAGTTCCCAGAGATGCTTAGCACTTGTTGGCCCTTTTTGCCTTCCCTCTGCGGTCCAGCTCACCCCAAACCATCTCGATTGGGTTCAGGTCCAGTGACTGTGGAGGCCAGGTCATCTGGCGCAGCACCCCATCACTCTCCTTCTTGGGCAAATAGCCCTTACACAGCCTGGAGGTGTGTTTGGGATCATTGTCCTGTTGAAAAATACAGTGGTCCCTCAACATATGATATTAATTGGTTCCAGGAGAACCATCATATGTTGAAAGCATCATATGTCGAGTATGTATGTCTATGTAAAAATAGTAATTGGTTCTGGGGCCTTGGAACCATTGTATGTTGAATACATATCTCTATGGGAAACTGCCAATTGGTTCTGGGATGACCATTGTATGTGGAGTGTATGGGGAGTGTTTAACAAACCAGGGTGCCTCCAGCTGTTGCACAACTACAACTCGCAGCATGCATGTACAGCCATTGACTGTCTGGGCATGCTGGGAGTTATAGTTTTGCAACAGCTGGAGGCACACTGATAGGGAAACATTGTATGGGGTGTATTGTGTGTATATGTATTGTATGTGATGTGTGACATCGCATACAGTACTGTACAGTTCTTTAAATACCTTCAGGGGGGACAGAATGTCCTCCATTACGATCCTGCCGACTACAGCTCTATAGGAAAGGAAGGGGAGCAGCTCATTGGATGCCTGCAGCAAGATGCTGCAGGCTATTGGCTATGGCTGCACTGGGGGGCGGGGCTTACACGGAGCTCACAGTGGAAGCCTACGTGAGTTAGCAGGACAGCATGTGAGTAACAGGAGGCCGAACGGGGCACACGGGGCATTAAACAACTATCTGTCAGTTAGTGAAGTTGTCAGCGCTGTCAGATAGCTGTTTGTACGATGGCCCCGACACACAGCAGCATCATATGTCGATGCTGCCTTCAACATACGATGGGCTCTGAGAGGCCATCATATGTTGAAATGATCATATGTCTGGGCCATCATAAGTCGGGGGATCACTGTAAATGATGGTCCAACTAAACGCAAACTGGATGGAATAGCATGCCCCTGCAAGATGCTGTGGTAGACATGCTGGTTCAGTATGCCTTCAATTTTGAATAAATCCCCAACAGTGTCACCAGCAAAGCACCATCACACCTCCACCAGCACACCTCTGAAGTGAAAACCATTTCAGGTGACTACCTCTTGAAGCTCAACAAGAGAATGCCAAGAGTGTGCAAAGCAGTGATCAAAGCAAACCTAGAATATTACATATTTTCAGTTGTTTCACACTTTTTTGTTATGTATATAATTCCACATGTGTTAATTCATAGATTTGATGCCTTCAGTGTGAATCTACAATTTTCATAGTCATGAAAATAAAGAAAACTCTGAATGAGAAGGTGTGTCCAAACTTTTGGTCAGTACTGTGTACATACATACATATATATATATTATAACACACACACAGCCACACCTGATATGGAGCAACATTCATGCATGCTTACTAATCTAATGTTCTCTTTCAGAGTCCAGAAGAGGTTTTTATGGAAATCCGTAATCCACTAGAGGAATGGCATTGTAAACAAATGGACCATTTTGTTGGCCTCAATTTCAACTCAAACTTTAACTTTGCACTAGTTGGGCACCTGCTAAAAGGTAAGTAGGTTTTAAAAGTTATGGATTTTTTTTGTGCTTTATTTGGCGTATGTTGTAGTTGAGACACCTATAATAATAAAAATTTTCCAACCCTAGTTGAGTCTTACAAGTTTACACTTTGTTATAATAAATGTATTTATTTGAGATGGTGTTTTGTTGTGGTTTCTTTGTTTCACCACCAAATAGGTTTTAACCTCTGGTTCCTTAGTCATCTTAGCTCCCAAACACCACCACGACCTTAATCTTATTCAATATGTCTGCTACCAACAAAGTTAACATTAGATTTTTCCTTAAATCTACATAATGTCTTTTCAGGATGCTTATAGTGGTTTCAAAATAGTAATTTCTTCAGCAGCATAAACCTAATATTGTCTGTAAATTACCGTATATACTCGAGTATAAGCGGAGTTTTTCAGCACGATTTTTCGTACTGAAAACACCCTCCTCGGCTTATACTCGAGTGAACTCTCCGCCCTCAGTGGTCTTCAACCTGCGGACCTCCAGATGTTTCAAAACTACAACTCCCAACATGCCGTGCATGCTGGGAGTTGTAGTTTTGAAACCTCTGGAGGTCCGCAGGTTGAAGACCACTGTGGCCTTTGTCATCTTCCCCAGCCCCCCCCCCCCCCCCCGTTTTGTACTCTCCTCCCCTCGGCGGGACGTTAGGGTGAGCTGGTCCGGGCCATCTGTGCTGCAGGGACTGTCCGGTGGGGAGGGATAGTCGTTCTGGGCTGTCCATCTTCACCGGGGGGGGGCCTCTTCTCCGCGCTTCGGGCCCGTCCCCAGAATAGTGGCGTGGCGTTGCCTTGACGACGACGCACAGGGACGTACATGCAACGTCCCTCTGCGTCGTCGTTAAGGCAACGTCACTATTCCGGGCCCGAAGCTCGGAGAAGAGGCCCCCCTGCAGACCTCCAGATGTTTCAAAACTACAACTCCCGGCCTTGCTAAAATTCCGTAGTGTGCACTGTGCAGCGGAATCCCATTGGCAGCAGTGCTGTACTGCGATTTCTAAACAGATTTCTAATCAGAAAATCTTTAGTGTGAACCCAGCCTAAGGGGGTTAAGTTATGAATGCTGAGCTGTGATTGGTTGTTATAGGGATATCTCCAGTTTTTCTCACATTTAAACAAATCAAATGTTTCATGTTTCTAAGATGCAATAATGGCTATTGTGAATGAAAAGGTGTGTGTATGTATATATATATATATATATATATATATATATATATATATATATATATATATGATATACAATCAATTTTAAAAGTTATTCTAGTGAAATTATTTGCACACTTTAGGTTATCGACATCCTTCTCCTACTACTGTGGCAAGAACAGTACGGATCCTTCACACTCTGCTTGCACTTGTGAACAAACACAGGAATTGTGATAAGTTTGAAGTAAATACCCAGAGTGTTGCTTATTTAGCAGGTAGGTTTTTCAACATCTATGCTTTGTTTGTTTATGTTTTTTTTAACCTACTAAGGGTTTATGCATTTAGTGTGGAGCCATATGGCATCTGTACACTACTATGTTGTCTCAATCAGATTGTGTGTATATTTTCTCCCAGAAACCGTGCTGCTAGGGAGAATACAATTCATTTGTAATGTCTTTAAACCCTATTACATTTTTTATTTATTTTGTCATTTTAATCTGTACTCAATGGATAAGAATGTAAAAACAGAATTTAAAAAAATTGTTGCAAATTGATTCAAAAGGAATAATGAAAACTTTACATGCATATAAGAATTCAGACCCATTAGTTGAAGCACCTTTGGCAGTGATAATCATCAGGGCCGTTTGAAGGAATTTGGGGGCCCCTAGCAAAATAGACATGGAGGCCCCCCCCCCTTCCCCACATGGGGCATTATATGTGAGGGGCACATGACACAACGCCGCCCCCCCCCCCCCGGTCATGTGCCCACATAATGCCCCCTGTCCTGTGCCCCTCACATTTAATGCCCCATGTCATGTGCCCCTCACATATAATGCCCCCTGAGGGGGGGGGGGGGATCAGGACAGGGGAGGGGGCATTATATGTGAGGGGAACATGACGGGGGCATTATATGTGGGGGGCACCGAACAAGGGTTATTATAAGTGAGGGGCCCATGTCAGGGGGGCATTATATGTGGGGGGCACAGGACAGGGGGTATTATATATGAAGGGCACATGACGGGGGGCATTATATGTGGGGGGCATTATATGGGCACATGACAGGGGGGGCCCTGTCCTGTGCCCCTCACATATAATACCCCTGGTCCTTTGCCCCTCACGTATAATGCCCCCTGACATGTGCCCCTCACTTATAATAACCCCTGTCCTGTGCCCCTCACGTATAATGCCCCCTGAGGGGGCAGGACTGGGGGCATATTTGAGGGGAACATGAAGGGGGCATTATATGTGGGGGGCACAGGACAGGGGTTATTATAAGTGAGGAGCACATGACAAGGGGGCATTATATGTGAGGGGCACATGACGGGGGGGGGGGGGGTCTGTCATGTGCCCCTCACATATAATGCCCCCCTGACATGTGCCCCTCACTTATAATAACCCCTGACCCCGTTTTAATAATTCCCCTGTACCATAGCGCCCGGGCAGCTCTCACCTTTCTCACATGCTGCTCCGTTCTTGCAGTGTGAGCCGCGGGGACGTGATCTCTGGGCGCCGGCGCGATGGTGTGACGTCATCGCGCTGGCCTGCCATAGATGGCGTCCCCAAGGCTCACACTGCGGGAACGGAGCAGTGTAAGAGAAAGGTGAGGGAATGGTGGAGCGGGACAGCTGGCAGCTCCCGCTCCACCATGCTACAGGACAGGAGGGGCTTTAGTCTCTGCCTCCCGTCCCGCTCCAGGCTCTCGCACTGCTTGCCCGGCCGGCCGACAGGGCGAGCTGCTGAACCGGGATGGGGCAGGAGGACGGCCCGGCAGGACAAGCACTGGCTCTGCTCGGGGCCCCGGGCCAGCTCGGGGCCCCAAGCAATTGCTTGGTTTGCCTGTCCTGTAGAGACGGGCCTGATTATCATCTCCAGTCTTCTTGGTTATGATGTTGCAAGGTTTGCACACCTGGATTTGGGGATTTTCTGCCCGATATCTCTGCAGATCCTCTTAAAGAGAATCAGTTTTACTCGCACTAACCTGTTCATACAGGTGTGTAGGGCGGGATACTTACCTACTCCCGCTCTGTAGCCTCATGCTTGGTGCACGAGCGGAGCTTCTGGAGCACTCTCACTTTACTGTTGATTCTTCCCCAAGCGTGCTTGCAGCGGGATCCAGAGGAAAAGCAGCAGTGGTGATGTCAGTGTGCTTCTGCTGTGCACCAAGCCTGCCACCTGAATAAGAAACCTAACAGACATACATGAAAATAGATTAGGTGTAGACTGCAATGCATATCCAAGCGGTTTCCATCTAAACATAAACTTGATTATTTTTTCTGCAGCCTCCCATTTTTTCAGCAGCCTCCCATTCCGTAGTCTTAACATACCCTTAGAATTGAGGCTCATTCTTTCTGGGAGTCCTTTAAAGTATTCTTTGTTCCAAATGTTTTCCATTTAAGAATTATGGAGGCCACTGTGTTCTTGTGAACCTTCAGTGCAGAATAATAATTTTTTCCTTTCTCCAGATGTGTACCTCCGCACAACCCTGTCTTTGAGTTCTACAGGCAGTCATTTCCACCTATTAGCTTGGATTATGCTCTGATTTATGCATATGTGTGTGTGTGTGTGTGTGTGTGTGTGTATGTATATATGTATTTGTGTGTGTGTGTGCATATATATATATATATATATATATATATAGGTATATACATACACACACACACACAGTCATGGCCGACAGAAAAGGATTGCAGGAACACGTTTTGCTCTACACATGTTTATTCCCTTTGTGTGTATTGCAAATAAACCAAAAAAGGGAGGGGAAAAAAAGCAAATTGGACATAATGTCACTCCAAAGATGGGCTGGACAAAAATATTGGCAGCCTTTCAAAATTGTTGAAAAATAAGATTGTTTCAAGCATGTGATGCGCCCTTAAACTCACCTAGGGCAAGTAACAGGTGTAGGCAATATAAAAATCACACCTGAAAGCAGATAAAAAGGAGAGAAGTTCACTTAGTCTTTGCAGTGTGTGTGTGTGTGTGAGTGTGTGTGTGTGCGCGCGCGCGCGCCACACTAAGCATGGACAACAGAAAGACGAGAGAACTGTCTGAGGACTTGAGAACCAAAATTGTGGAAAAATATCAACAATCTCAAGGTTATAAGTCCATCTCCAGAGATCTAGATTTGCCTTTGTCCACAGTGTGCAACATTATAAAGAAGTTTGCAACCCATGGCACTGTAGCTAATCTCCCTGGAGGTGGACGGACGAGAAAAATTGATGGAAGGTGTCAACGCATTTAGTCCGGATGGTGGATAAGCAGCCCCAAACAAGTTCCAAAGATATTCAAGCTGTCCTGCAGGCTCAGGGAGCATCAGTGTCAGCGCAAACTATCTGTAGACATTTAAATGAAATGAAACTCTATGGAAGGAGACCCAGGAGGACCCCACTGCTGACACAGAGACATAAAAAAGCAAGACTACATTTTTCCAAAATCCTTCTGGGAAAACGTCTTGTGTAAAGATAGAGCTTTTTGGTAAAGCGCATCATTCTATTGTTTACCGAAAACAGAATGAGGCCTACAAAGAAAAGAACACAGTACCTACAGTGCAATATGGTGGAAGTTCAATTATGTTTTGGGGTTGTTTGCTGCCTCTGGCACTGGGTGCCTTGAATGTGTGCAAGGCATCATGAAATCTGAGGATTACCAACGGATTTTGGGTCGCACTGTACAGCCCAGTGTCAAAGCTGGGTTTGCGTCTGAGATCTTGGGTCTTCCAGCAGGACAATGACCCTAAACATATGTCAAAAAGCATCCAGAAATGGATGGCAACAAAGTGCTGGAGAGTTCTGAAGTGGCCAGCAAGGAGTCCAGATCTAAATCCCATTGAACACCTGTGGAGAGATCTTAAAATTGCACTTTGGAAAAGGCGCCCTTCCAATAAGAGAGACCTAGAGCAGTTTGCAAAGCAAGAGTGGTCCAACATTCCGGCTGAGAGGTGTAAGAAGCTTATTGATGGTTATAAGCGACTGATTTCAGTAATTTTTTCCAAAGGGTGTGCAACCAAATATTAAGTTAAGGGTGCCAATAATTTTGTCCAGACCATTTTTGGAGTTTGGTGTGATATTATGTCCAACTTGCTTTTTTTCCTGCCTTTTTTGGTTTAGTTCCAATACACACAAAGGGAATAAACATGTGTACTGACAAACATGTGTTACTGCAATCCTTTTCTGTGAGAAATACTTCATTTTCTTGAAAAAGTTCAGGGGTGCCAGCATTTACGGCCATGACTGTATATATATACACACATACATCCATATATACATATATATAGATCCTGTCCAATCAATCCAATTTACCACGTGACTCCAATCAAGGTGTAAGGACATCTCAATGATGATGAAGAGAATTGGGAGGCCCCAGAGTTAAAGGAGTACTCCGGAGCAAAAGTTTTTGGACCATTTAAAAGATAATCCTAAATTATATAACATTGTTAATTACCTCCACTCAGTAATATGCAGGCATCCTCGAGTTTCCGAAATCCGGAAGTACAGCCTGGGTTTTTCAATGATGAATTTCGTCCCCTATTCATTCTGCTTGCCGCGGCCATTTTGGTAACAAAACGTCACCTTTGTAATCATCCTCCCCGCTCTCTGGCGGCCCCCATAGCCTCCTGTGGGTCACTCCCATAGTTTACATATTCATGGCATCTTCATTTGCACGGCCGCGATTCGCTGTGCTGTGCAAACGCCCCTGGCCAATCAGTCTTCCGTCCGCACCTGCACACTCACTACAGAGCTGGTGTGAGGGGCATACTTGCTCCCCCGTAGATCCATGCGTCCGCCCCTCCCACAGTTCTCCGAAGATTTCCGAAGCTAGAGCTGGGGGAGAGCAGAGCAAGGGGAGAGAAGGTGCACGCCCCCTCCCTCATCTCCCCATCCTGAGCTCAGGAGGACACAGGTCTGCACGGGGAGAGAGTACACGCCCCCTCCCTCATCTCCCCATCCTGAGCTCGGGAGGACACAGGTCTGCACGGGGAGAGAGTACACGCCCCCTCCCTCATCTCTACTCCCTGCCTCCCTGAGCTCGGGAGGACGCAGATCTGCACGGGGAGAAAGAAGCCAGAGCAGTGTTCCTTATCTCCGCTGCCTGAGCTCTGTCTGTGTCTACTGTGCACGGGATTCATACACTGCAGGGACTGGGAATAAATATCTGACTGGAGATTATTTCTGTGGGGTGGGGGGGTTTGTAGTCCCCGTTATGTGTGTGTATGCCAGGAGTTGTAGTCCCTGTTATGTGTGTGTATGCCAGGAGTTGTAGTCCCTGTTGTGTGTGTATGCCAGGAGTTGTAGTCCCTGTTATGTGTGTGTATGCCAGGAGTTGTAGTCCCTCTTATGTGTGTGTATGCTAGTGTTACCCATCCAGGGAATGCTGGAAGTTGTAGTCCCTGTTGTGTGTATATGCCAGGAGTTGTAGTCCCTGTCATGTGTGTGTAAGCTAGTGTTACCCATCCAGGGAATGCTGGGAGTTGTAGTCCCTGTTAATGTGTGTGTATGCTAGGAGTTGTAGTCCCTGTTATGTGTGTGTGTATGCCAGGAGTTGTAGTCCCTGTTATGTGTGTGTGTGTGCCAGGAGTTGTAGTCCCTGTTAATGTGTGTGTATGCCAGGAGTTGTAGTGCCTGTTATGTGTGTGTATGCCAGGAGTTGTAGTCCCTGTTAATGTGTGTGTATGCCAGGAGTTGTAGTCCCTGTTATGTGTGTGTATGCAGGGAGTTGTAGTCCCTGTTATGTGTGTGTATGCCAGGAGTTGTAGTCCCTGGTATAACAGGGACTACAACTCCCAGCATTCCCTGGTTGGGTAACACTAGCATACACACACACATAACAGGGACTACAACTCCTGGGATACACACACATAACAGGGACTACAACTCCCAGCAATCCCTGGTTCGGAAACACTAGCATACACACACATAACAGGGACTACAACTCCTGGCATACACACACATAACAGGGACTACAACTCCTGGCATACACACACAGAACAGGGACTACAACTCCTGGCATACACACACATAACAGGGACTACAACTCCCAGCATTCCCTGGTTGGGAAACACTAGCATACACACACATAACAGGGACTACAACTCCTGGGATACACACACATAACAGGGACTACAACTCCCAGCAATCCCTGGTTCGGAAACACTAGCATACACACACATAACAGGGACTACAACTCCTGGCATACACACACATAACAGGGACTACAACTCCTGGCATACACACACATAACAGGGACTACAACTCCTGGCATACACACACATAACAGGGACTACAACTCCCGGCATACACACACATAACAGGGACTACAACTCCTGGCATACACACACATTAACAGGGACTACAACTCCTGGCATACACACACATAACAGGCACTACAACTCCTGGCATACACACACATTAACAGGGACTACAACTCCTGGCATACACACACATAACAGGCACTACAACTCCTGGCATACACACATTAACAGGGACTACAACTCCTGGCACACACACACACATAACAGGGACTACAACTCCTGGCATACACACACATAACAGGGACTACAACTCCTGGCATACACACACATAACAGGGACTACAACTCCTGGCATACACACACATAACAGGGACTACAACTCCTGGCATACACACATAACAGGGACTACAACTCCTGGCATACACACATAACAGGGACTACAACACCCAGCATTCCCTGGTTGGGAAACACTAGCTTACACACACATGACAGGGACTACAACTCCTGGCATACACACATAACAGGGACTACAACTCCTGGCATACACACACATGACAGGGACTACAATTCCTGGCATACACACACATAACAGGGACTACAATTCCTGGCATACACACACATAACAGGGACTACAACTCCTGGCATACACACATAACCAGGGACTACAACTCCTGGCATACACACACATAACCAGGGACTACAACTCCTGGCATACACACACAGAACAGGGACTACAACTCCTGGCATACACACACAGAACAGGGACTACAACTCCTGGCATACACACACAGAACAGGGACTACAACTCCTGGCATACACACACAGAACAGGGACTACAACTCCTGGCATACACACACAGAACAGGGACTACAACTCCTGGCATACACACACAGAACAGGGACTACAACTCCTGGCATACACACACAGAACAGGGACTACAACTCCTGGCATACACACACAGAACAGGGACTACAACTCCTGGCATACACACACAGAACAGGGACTACAACTCCTGGCATACACACACAGAACAGGGACTACAACTCCTGGCATACACACACAGAACAGGGACCACAACGCCTGGCATACACACACAGAACAGGGACCACACCTCCTGGCATACACACACAGAACAGGGACAACACCTCCTGGCATACACACACAGAACAGGGACAACACCTCCTGGCATACACACACAGAACAGGGACTACACCTCCTGGCATACACACACATAACACTGACTACAACTCCTGGCATACACACACAGAACAGGGACTACAACTCCTGGCATACACACACACACACACACACCAGGGACTGCAAACCCCCACCCCACAGAAATAATCTCCAGTTAGATTTATTCCCAGTCCCTGCAGTGTATGAATTCCGTGCACAGTAGACACAGACAGAGCTCAGGCACGGGAGATGAGGAACACTGCTCGGGCTTCTTTCTCCCCGTGCAGATCTGCGTCCTTACGAGCTCAGGGAGGGGAGATGAGGGAGGGGGCGTGTACTCTCTCCCCGTGCAGACCTGTGTCCTCCCGAGCTCAGGATGGGGAGATGAGGGAGGGGTCGTGCACCTTCTCTCCCCTTGCTTTGCTCTCCCCCAGCTCTAGCTTCGGAAATCTTCGGAGAGCTCTGGGAGGAGCGAACGCAAGTTTGCACGGGAGCGCAAGTATGCCCCTCACACCGGGACCGGACATGTGACTTTAGCAGGCCAATTATATCCCTGCTAGTTACGCTGCCGTAACTAACAGGGATATTCTTGAAGCCATTTAGTAAATACCTTTAGAGCAGTGTTTCCCAACCAGCCTTCAGCTGTCTGAGCATGCTGGCAGTTGTAGTCTTGCAACAGCTGGAGGCACCGCTGCGACTCCCAGCATGACCTGACAGCACATAGCTGTCTGGGCATGTTGGGAGTTGTAGTGTTACAATAACTATAGACAACATTGCTTTATAGGGAAGGTTTGTGTTTTACCATACACTGTACACCAGCAGTGTGCTCTCATAGCAAGTATGTGCTGCAGCCTGCTCTCCTATTGGGCAGGGGAGAACCACAAGGGAAGGAGCTGTGGGCATCACTTTATTATAATTTCCTAGGGGGGAGGGCAGCAGCTTACAGGAAGCAGGGCGCAGGGAGTTATGGGAAATGTAGTCTTTATGACATGGCTGCTTACTGCTTCGGGCGGCAATTACCGGAGAACGACTGGACCGATTTGCACAAATGAAGTATCGTTAGAAAGGTCTTTCAAAGAGCTATCAGATGAGGTAAACTTTTTTTAAAGTGCCAGCACTGTAGATGTCCTTTAAATTTTATGTCTCATAGCAAAGGGGTCTGAATACTTATATCCATGCAAAACTCTAGGATTTGCTTTTTTATAAATTATATATTTTTTTAAATATGAAAAATTCTGTTTTCACTTTGTCATTATAGGGTATATAGAGCAGAATGCTGGGGCGGTGGGGGGGGGGTGGAAGAATTGGCTTACTTAAGTATATTTTCATCTGTATCAAACATTCTGCTCATTCAAACAAGTGTCTTATGAATTGCAAAAATGTAGTTGCAACATTGATCTACTCAGTCCGTTTAGCTTTCCCTGGCGATTCCTGTTTCTCTAAGTTGTGGTACTAGCCCCATCTGTGTACTTGCTGGTTGTACTTGGTTGAGCAGTTGCTTAGCACTACAATTCCCAGAATTCTTTTTTTCCCTCAGCTCTTCATTACAGTCCTCCCACCCTTTCTATTCCCCTCCCACAACATCCCTGCCAGTTTACTGCCTAGAGCTACTGCAGAACATCCAATTTCACTGCAGACTCTTGCATTGTGAGGTTTCAGCACCTGCTATTCATTTCCTGTCTGCTGCTCCTGTCTGTCTAGCACAATGTACCTTGCTATAGGCATACCTCATCCCCCCTAAAATCCCAATAAGGAGATAAAATATATATATATATATATATATATATATATATATATATATATATATATATATATTATTATTATCAGGGAGATAGTAACTTAGGCTGTATGGGCTGGTCAGAGGTGTCATCACTTGGAACTGGATTGAAGCTTGGATATCAGATCCAGTCACATCTTCTAAAACAGCAGAGGATGATGTGGTATTTAGGGAGAAGAAGGAGGAGCTAGGGAGTTGGAAACACTGTATATGAAAGAACTACGAAACTTTCTGTGTGGGGGGGAATAAAGCAAAAACATGCTGAAGCCAGCCAATAAAAAATTGTGAGAACACTATATTACTAAGTAATGTAGCTTGGGGTCTTTTTGAAATAAAAAAAATTATATCGAAATACCTCTTTAACACTGCCAGAAAAAGAAACATAGAAAAAATATTTCTCACCGGTAAAAGGTATAAATGAAATTGCTTGTACATTTTATTTTCTAATCATATACTCTTGGTTATTTCTAGCATTGCTTACAGTGTCTGAAGAGGTGAGGAGTCGCTGCAGTTTGAAACACCGAAAGTCGTTGTTGCTGACAGATGTTTCAATGGAAAATGTTCCTATGGATACATATCCGATGCACCACAGTGACCCCACCTGCAGGTTATTATCCCATCTATACTGTACTGTGTGTATATACAAAAATCCTTCAAATGTTTGACTACTTTGTCTTGCATTAGGTTGACACTTCTTATTCTTTATGTATCACAGCAGTTTTCTTTTTATCATTTCAATATAATAAAACTGAATCCAGATAGTACAGGATCCACCATTGAAAATAGGCGATGGTCACAACACCCCCCCCCCCCCCTCCACCCCCGTGCACAATAATGGTTAGGCAGGTTGCAGAGCATGCTCCACACACACACACACACACACACAGACACAGACAGACACACACACACACGAACAACTCTTGGATGCTAAATTAAAAAGGTTTTTAGAAAATCTAAAAAGAAACAAATAAAACATAATAAACTAGATTGCTCTGATATGGAGAGGGTTGCAATGGCTCACTTATAAGAGTTTTATGAACATGACAAGAGTGTATTTTATCATGCTGAGCACCACTATATAATGCAGCAACAAAGTTTATAGATTGGAGGTCAAAATATACTAGTGAAGTGTCGGTTGTATTGTAGTGCCAGTCCTGTAAACTGTTAGTGAACTTAAAACAAAATGCCATGAGCAAAAATCATGTAAAAGTTTAATTAATATTGAAAAATAGGGTATATGTACTAAAAACATAAAACATATTACATAGAGAGAGATACCTCAGAGTAATAATTTTAAAACTAAATTATGATATGGATTTCTATATCTTTAACTCCACAGAACACTGAAGGAAAACCAGCCATGGTCATCCCCAAAAGGGTCTGGAATGCACCTGGCCGCAAGTTACCCCACAGTTGGGCAGGTTAGCCCACGGACCCGAAAGTCTATGAGTCTAGACATGGGACAACCATCACAAGCGAACACTAAAAAACTGCTAGGTAAGTCATACTAAGTAAAGAATATGCACATTTTTATTTGCTTTAGACTGGTGGGTTGTGCATATGTTTATATTAAATTGCAAGTCTATGCTTCAAATACAATCCAGTTTTATTTTAGATTCAGCTATGCTTCATGTTTTAGGTACAAGAAAAAGCTTTGATCATTTAATATCTGACACTAAGGCCCCTAAAAGGCAGGAGGTGGAATCTGGTATCACTACACCTCCAAAAATGAGAAGAGTAGCAGAAAACGACTATGATATTGGTGAGTGTCATACTTAGGTCCCGAAACTGCGAACTAAAATCAGTATTCTCATCCTGTACCGGTTGTCTCCAAGACATAAGTCACAGTGTTTCTACAGCATATAGTCTATATTGTATAGTGTTCCTGTTCATATCTGGTGTGTTCTTGTTTACTGTTCTATTTATTGGAAATGTAGTACCGGTCATACTGCTTTCTCTTACATTACTACCATGACGTGTAAATTAAGTTTGAGGAAGGTCTTCATTTTCATGATACAAGACTTCTTAAGCCTTGCATTTTCCTACAATTTCAGATACACCAAGGATATCCTCCCCTCAACAACATCCTCACTTGCGGAAAGTATCTGTCTCAGAGTCAAATGTGCTCTTGGATGAGGAAGTTCTGACTGATCCCAAAACTCAAGCTCTGTTGCTGACTGTCCTTGTAAGATGTCTGTTTTTTTTGCTTTTTTAGCTAATTGAATTTTTACTTTATGGGGTATTCCAGTGGGAGTGTTATAAAATTAAAAATAAAACAAATGGTACTTAGCTACCCCCAGTTCCCTCATAGCAACCTTTGCAGATCACCACCTTTCCCTGCATGACCTACCCAATAACTATGGGACACCACAGTGGCCAGTGATTGGCTGGGGAAGCAGGTCCTGCTTTGAGGTCTACTCTTAGAAGCAGAGGAAGGGACAGAGTATTGTTTTTGGAAGTTTGGTGTTATCTTAACCTATAAAGATCAGTCTGTGGCCCATTTGCTTTGGACAGTTTTTATGTTCAAGATGTGACTGCTCAAGCCCCAACTCTGGAGGTGTGTTTGATATACATCCTTCAGGCAGCCCCGTTCCCAGGTTACGGTTCTACGGTTCTCCTAACCCCTCTCTCTAGTGTTGTTGCTGCAACTATTCCAAGCCGGAACATATTGTCTGTCATTTCGGTATAGGTGGCATCAACTAAAAATGTGGGAGCTCTTTATGGCACCCAGTGTAATGTGAATACAGTGTCCAAAATGGTATCATAATAGTCTCTATATACTCCTCTATTCACTAATGTGTATATATATATATATATATATATATATATATATATATAGCTTTGTGTCTTGTGTACTGTTTTTCATTCTTTTTTTTTTTTTTTTATATTACTGCAATAATTGAAGCTTGTATGATAGTTATTTCTTTATGTTCATTCCTGCAGGCTACACTTGTAAAATACACTACAGATGAGTTTGATCAGCGAATCCTTTATGAATACCTAGCTGAAGCTAGTGTTGTCTTCCCCAAAGTGTTTCCTGTGGTGTAAGTATCTCACATTTTCAAACACTCTGTAAGGTGCCATTGTATTATTCATGTCAGTTACACAGAAAATGTAAGATTTTATGAACATTAAAAAAGAGCACTGTTGTTCCTAAGGGTATGTATACGTCTACCACAAGTAAATGACACAACGTGAACTCTACCTCTAAAGTTACCAAAAGAAAGGACTATTTGAATTATTTATTTACAAACTGCAAAAAAGTGATAAAGCTGTTGTTCATATGGCACAACAGATAGGGTTGCGCTGTACATAGGGCATAACTGTTCCTTCTCCTCTGAGACAACCTATTTTATAGTGATAATAGCCTTGGCATTGGCACCCCTGGCAAACAGCTGATACTGCTGAAGACTTTTAGTCATCAATGCCTTGATCACTAAGGATTAAAAGTTTCTCCATTATGTAGAATTTATTTTGGTTGAATATTTATCTATTTTTATTTCAGACATAACTTATTGGACTCGAAGATAAACACCCTTCTGTCATTGTGTCAAGACCCAAATTTACTGAATCCTATACATGGCATTGTGCAAAGTGTTGTGTACCATGAAGAGTCTCCGCCGCAGTATCAACCATCGTACCTACAAAGTAAGCTTAAAGTGAACTTGCTGTCTTGGACACTAGAATACAGCTGTCTCTTGATGGTATTACCCAAGACAGATCATACATAGGATTGTTTTCTGCAGATAAATTGCTCCACATTTGAGTGCCATTCATAAGGTTTTATTCCTTTAGGACTTCACAGGGCATATGGATGTCTTGGAGGGGTCTACCTTGCTGGGGACTCACTCCCTAAGCCCGAGTGGAGAGCGGATGAGTTCAGTGAATACTGGCAATGTTGGGTTGTCATGATTTTTGGCAATAGAACATGATATACCTTTTTTCCAGCATGCTCTGTAAAACTTTATAGAATTTAGCATCATGTCCAAATACCTCCATAGAAGAGGAGCTTTTCTTTTAATGTACCTTTAATTGTTCAGTCCAGTACTAATAAATTGACATAATCAGAACAGGTCTATTTTGAATGTAGCCATTGACTTTTTAATAGTTAAGCTTTATAAACCTAGAAAACTGCTATCTTAGTGAGTTTATATGAATATTTTCTCTAAATTCTTTGGCTTCTAGAAAAACAAATTTTGCATCCATCTTAAATGAGTTTTTTGTGGACCATAATACAATGCTGTTAATCCATAGGGCCATTCACATTGGGGTATAAAAATGTTTTGTGTTTTTTATCTATTTTATTGATACGGAAATAGCTAATGAAGTCTACGGAGAGAGACTATAAAACAAATGCAATATGCATGTAGTTTAGCTACAATATATACAGAAATATGGATGAAATACTGATACGTTGTATTATGGATGTTTATCCATAAACTCATCTGGAATAAGCCATAGTTGGGCCTACAGACTGGATAAGTTCCCATAGGAAAGTTAAGAAGGGAGCAAGGTGACACCCTGAATATTTTGCAGTGGAGTCTTGACCATCTAAATGATTACCTGAAGTAGCTCTAAAGTGTATGTTGCCATAGTCAGGTTATTTAGCAAGATTGTGGATGTTCTGTTTTGTTTTTAACTATGTATGTGTTTTCACATCAGCATTTGTTAAATATATTTTTAATACAATATGTGTCCTATTTCATAACTGCTTTTCACATTGCAGGTTTTGGATTTAATGGGTTGTGGAGATTTGCTGGTCCCTTCTCAAAGGTAATGTATACTAATGCTTGAAAGTGATTCAATGGAATATGTTTATAGTATGCACTGCCCAGTGTACCCAGGAGCCTCAAAACAAAGCTGTCCTCCTGCAGCTACTGGGATTAGAGAGGACGCCATTCCAAGTAGTTAGACTTGGTTACTTACACCATACATTACATGATATTTATAAAACTGTAAAATTACTGCACCCATACAGTTTTAGCAACATAAAAATAAATTACCGTATTATGAAATAAGAAAAACTTATCCATGTTCTCATATGGCTAAAGTGATGGTAAAGAATTGAGTTCTGTATGATGGCAATTACATTTTTTTGGGATTTTTACTAATTTAATCCACAAATAGCAGAAGATTTATGCTGCGTAAAGTGTACAAATTGCTTGGGGATTTTTCCTATTGAATTAATTCGGGGGGACAAAATCTGCCAACAAATCCTATTGCAGATTTTTCTATGGATTACCTGCATAGCAGAATTCACAATCCAGATAAAAGTTTAGATATTAAAACAAACAAAACTTATTCTATCAATCCCGTGTTTTTGGGTCTATTCTTCCCTGGTCCCCACTGGTCTTAAGGATAGTATATACAGAATTTAATAAGGGGTGCAGTGAGTATTTACACCCCACTGGCATTTGACAGATTTTTGGAACAATGGGCTGTGCAAATGAAAAGTTACACTTTTCATTTTCACGGACCACTGTTCCAAAAATCTGTCAGACACCTGTGGGGTGTAAATGCTCACTGTACCCCTTATTACATTCAGTGAGGGGTGTAGTTTCCAAAATGTGGTCACATAGGGGGGGGGGGTGTATTGTTCTGGCACCATGGGGGATTTGTAAACACACGTGGCCTTCAATTCCGGACAAATTTTGTCTCCAAAAGCCCAATGGCGCTTCTTCTCTTCTGAGCATTGTAGTTTGCCTGCAGAGCACTTTACATCCACTTATAGGGTATGTTCTTACTCAGAAGAAATGGGATTACAAATTTTGGGGGGCTTTTTTTTTTTCTTGTTTTCCCTTGTGAAAATGAAAAATTTAGGATAACACCAACATTTTAGTGAAATTTTTTCAGTTTCCCATCCAACTTTAACAAACATTCTTCAAACACCTGTGGGGTGTTAAGGCTCACTATACCCCTTGTCACGTTCCGGTAGGGGTGTAGTTTCTAAAATGTGGTCACATGTGGGTGTTTATTTTTTTGCGTTTATGTCAGAATTGCTGTAAAATCAGCCACCCCTGTGCAAATCACTAATTTACGCCTCAAATGTACATGGTGCACTCTCACTCCTGAGGCTTGTTGTGCGTCCGCAGAGCATTTTACGTCCACATATGTGGTATTTCCGTAGTCAGGAGAAATTGTGTCACAAATTTTGGGGGTCTTTTTCTCCTTTTACCTCTTGTGAAAATGAAAAGTATGGGGCAACACCAGCATGTTAGTGTAAAAATGTTTGTTTATACACTGATAAACTGTGTATGCTGGGAGTTGTACTTTTGCAACAGCTGGAGGCACACTGGTTGGAAAACTTTCAGTTAGGTTCTATTACCTAACTCAGTATTTCTCGGTCACTCTTCATTGGGGGACACCTTACTGATGGGTATATGCTCTTGCCACTAGGAGGCGCTGACACTAGGGGGAAAAAAAGGTGTCTCCTACCTGGCAGGATATACCCGCCCACTGCAAGGGAGGTAATCAGTTTTAGCCAGTGTCAGCAAGGAGGCAAGACACAGGTCTGGGAGCCCCCAGTTACCGTTTAGGGTTAAGGAGCATGGCGCTAGGGATCGACCGATTATCGGTATGGCCAATATTATCGGCTGATGATCACGATTTTGGGCATTATCGGTATCGGCAATTACCTTGCCGATAATGCCCCGCACCGCCCCCACCGCACCGTGAATCCCCCCCCCCCCAAACGACCCACCGCACCGCGACCGCCCTCCCCCGACCCACCGCACCGCGTCGCACCCCCCCCACCGTAGTGCTGGTCGGTATACCGGTATGGATTTTTGCCCATACCGCTATACCGATCGGGCCCCTCCCCCACCTTCCGAGTCAATAAAAAAAATTTAACTTACTCGTAATGGGGGTGGTCCGGGCCATCCATCCTTCCTTCCTGTAGTGTCCGGCGGCATTCCGGGTGGAGGGTGAACCGGTCCGGGCTGTCCTTCTCCGGGGGTCATCTTCTCCACTCCGGGCAGGCTCCGGCCTAGTACGCTGCATAGATGCCTCTACGCCACGACGTCAGGTGCGTCGCTGCGCACGGGCATCACTGCGCAGCGGTGTCTATGCAGCGTACTAGGCCGGAGCCTGCCCGGAGTGGAGAAGATGACCCCCGGAGAAGGACAGCCCGGACCGGTTCACCCTCCACCCGGAATGCTGCCGGACACTACAGGAAGGAAGGAAGGATGGATGGCCGGACCACCCTGACAGGTAGGGGGAGAGAAGCGGGTGGTGACGGCGTCCTATGGCACCGCAAAAGCCACTGCAGTGCATTGATTTAAAGCGCCCGCTTTAAATCAATGTTCTGCAGCGGTGTCGAGGGGGGATAAATAGCCGATAACTTATACCGGAATATCAGTATAAGTTATCGGCTATCTGCCCTAACCTCCACCGATTATCGTTGTCGGCCCTAAAAAAACGATATCTGTCGATCCCTACATGGCGCTACCTGTTCCTCCATATGAGGCTAAGGGGTACGGGACATTAACATGCACCGTTAACCCCTTCCCGCCAAAGGCCAGCGCCTGGAGGTTGTACCCTGGGTCCGGGTCCCCCACTGCCCCTGCTCGCCCCGCTATCTTAGCCTGGTATGATGCAGCGTGGCCATAAGTTGGTTGAAGATGCCCGAGGTGAGTATAAGAAACTGGCGCCTGCAGGTGAGTATGTGCTCCCCCCACCCCTCGCCTAACCCCCCCCCCCCCACTACACCATCACCTAAAAAGGGACTCTGTCCTTTATTGGGGTCCTTATGTGTGGAGGCTGTGTTTCTGTATACTGGGACAGCCGCAGTTCCCTCCGGCAGGTGTTGAGGGGATTATGGCTTCCCTGCTCATCTCTGCAGGTGTCACTGGGGGTCGGCTGGGTGAGGGGGTCATAGCGGCACATTGCTCCACCCTTCTCCCCTGTGCCAGCGCGCATTCTCGGGGTGATGGTGGCTCATAGCCACCTTTATTCTTCACCGTGAGGCACGCTACATGGCTCTTTATTCAGCCCACGGGTGCTTACCCGCGGCCGTATATCTGTGCCCCTCCGGCAGAGTTTAGCTCCGTCCCTCCACCTTTTCCAGGGGCAGCGCCGCTTTGTACTCAGAGCGGCTCAGTCGGCCTCCCTGAGCTGCGGCCTGGCGGGAGCTCCTCCTATCTGGGCTGTTCTGTTGCTCTAACCTCGGAGCTATGCGGCGGCTTAACAGGCGTTTCTAAGCGTGCTGCTCCATGCCGTCGCCGCGCCAGAGGCTGCCCGCTGTGTGTTTTTTCTTATAATTCTATAAGAGAACTACTTGTGGTGTGTAAGATAGGCACACTACTTTGACTCTTGTTAATACCATGAGATGCAGAGTTCAAGTCCCCAGTGGACCAAAAAGTTTAGTTTTGCATCTATTACATTTAAAAATGCAGCCTTGGAGAAGAAGTTGAAAAGAAGAAAAAATACACACACACATTTCCTGGTCACTCTGACCATTTGGTGTATTTTGGTGCCCTCTTGTGGCCAATTCTTGTATTGCTCTCTAATTCTTTTACAGCCTTGTCCGACTGGCCATATCTGTTCTTAGTTTAATATCTGCAGTCCTTTCCTAGAGTCTGCATTGGGGACTGCTTTATTTGTTTCAGTCACCCTACACAGTGACCTGCTATACACTATACATGAGCTGCTTAATGTATCCCTCTGGCGTCCCTAATCTGCATTGTTGCTCACTGTCATGGAGCATATGCTAAACGCTGTGGCAGGTTGTTGCCAGGGATGCTTGGTCCCTTGGAAACTATCGGGGATATAGTCAAGCAATCTGTTCTCTTCTGCACAAGTGCCGTACCTTGTGCAAGCTCTTATCCTTCCTGACAAACACTCAGGTATCTTTTGAGGTTCCTCATCTGTCATGTCTGCCGGCCACCCATACTGGGGTGTTCTTGGCATGTCATACTATATGATCCCTTCTCCACAGGCTACTGCATCTAATGCTCCGGGTCCTCACATCCAGCGCTAGGTCTCCATGGGAATATCTCTGTGTGGGCATGGTTTGGCTGATATCACTATGCCAAACAGTGATCTCGCCTGTCACTCATCTCACAGCTGCCGCGTCAGCGGCTGGCACTCCCACTGCTGGTGCGAGGTGTCCGAAGGATTGCCCCATTGTCTACTAGGGACGCATACCAGTCAGTCAGACAGTGGTCTGCATAGTTTCCTCTGCCGCCTGTCACACGGCTGATGTATTTGTGGCTGGAGTTCCGATACCCCACTGCTGGGTGCGGTATATGAAGAACTGACCCAGTGTGTCCTACGGACCCTATGACTTGTTGTCTACATGGACCCATACCAGTAAGCCAGACAGTGGTCTGCATGGTTTCCTACACCGCCTGTCACACATCACATGGCTGATGTATCTGCGGCTGGAGTTCTGGTACCTCACTACTGTGCGAGTTGCCGACGGGATAAATTTTTGTCTACTGTGGACCCATATCAGTAAGCCAGACAGTGGTCTGAATGGTTGCCTACACCGTCTGTCATACATCAAACGGCTAAGGTATCGGCGGCTGGAGTTCCGGTACCTCTCTATTGGGCGAGGTACCGACGAAATGACTCTTCTTCTATGGACCCATACCAGTAAGCCAGACAGTGGTCTGCATGGTTTCCACCTCCTGTCACAAATTACATGGCTGGTGTATCTGCGACTGGACTTCTGGTACCTCACTACTGTGCGAAGTTCCCAACGGAATGACTCGCTGTCCACTATGGATCCATACCAGTAAGCCAGACAGCGGTCTGCATAGTTTACTTCACTGCCTGTCACACATCTCACGGCTGTTGTATCTACAGCTGGAGTTTCGGTACCTCACCGCTGTGCAAGGTGCCCAACGGCATGCCTCGCTGTCCACTATGGATCCTTACCAGTAAGCCAGACAGTTGTCTGCATGTTTTCTTCTGCCAACTGTCACATGTCGCACGGCTGATGTTTTTGCGGCTGGAGTTTGGGTACCCCACTGTTATACGTAGAACTGACCCAGCGTGTCCCACAGACTCTATACGGGATGTCAGGGATGCATTCCATGGCCCCTCTGCCTCCCTCTATCTCCACAGGGGGCGGGGTTTCTAGGCCTCCCCACCCTCCGACCTATGACAAAGGGGCACAGTTATCGCCTGTCTGACTGTTCCCTTTTAGCCAAACGCCTGGGGGTGTTCTTGTTCAGCCAGACTGTCTATACTGTTCCCGCCGCCATTGGTCTCTGAACTTGGGGCTGCTGCGGACATAGCCCGTTTTCCCGTACCTCACGGCTGGGTGAGGGATCTGAAGTAGGTTCCCTATAGGTATACAGGATTGATACCAGTCGGACAATCCTTCGTCTGTTGGGTTTTCTACACCACCAGGTCGCCCATTGGATAGGCCGCACTCTAGTACCCTGCTTTATGTGGGAGGTTGAATGGAGTCACCCTGTGTGCTCAGGAGTCCTATGCCTGCCGGCCAGACTGTTTTCCGCATGGCTTACTACTACTTCGGGTCACCTTCCATACACTTTCACCCTGTGGACAGTAGTTCAGGTTACCCACTGCCATAATATAGTTTTGGAGTGAGTCACCCCAAGTTGCGCCATGGGCCTTATACAGTGCACCACATACTGGTTTATAGGGTTACCTACTTGGCCAGGTCCCTCTCTGCATGCCTGCAACTCTGTTTACAGGCTTGTACCTCACTCCACTGTGTTTCCGTATGTGGGACCCGGCGTGGCCACGGTCCCTTTGCCACATAGCCAGACTGTGTCTGTATGGTGTTCTAATCCACCTGGTCACCGATGCCGTGGCAGCAGTCGGGTGTCTCTCTTCCAGGTGCAGTTCCGCAGAATGTGTACTTGTGGGTTCTTGGGACCCCTTCTACCTGTAATTCACGCTGTGTGTGTATATTTTTCCTGCTCCCCATTCATTCTTTATCTCCTCAGTCTGCGTTGTGCAGCCTTGGTGTCTGGAAACATTAGGAGATGGGGTGTGGGCTTTATTTCTGCAGGTCCCAGGGACTTTCTCAGCAACAGCAGCATCACTCTGTTCTCCTTTTTAGGTTGCACTTTTGGTCTGCCAGAGGCATACCTCCCTTCCTGCTGGTCCCTTGGATGTCTGCGGTTTCTTTTTTGTCTGAAGTCTTGGTACCCCACTGCTATTGTGGGGTACCCATGTCTGTGCTCCTACATATGCTAAGACCACTCTGTAGGTGTAGAGCCCATCGTTCCTTTTGTTCGGTGGGGTGAGCCTCGGGGCTTCCGGGGATTTTGTTTCCGCAGTTCTGTGGCAGTTGAGCACTTCTGTTCTGACATGGGGCCTGCTGGGGCGACGGTCAGTTCAGCCCCTCCCTATGCCTTCAAGATTTTTTTCCCAGGTTTTTGTCCGGGGTGACTCAGGCACCTACTCGTTCCTGTCTGGAATGGTTCTCAACATGTCTTTCAGCCCAGCTCCAGTGTACAGGATTCCGATCCCTCTTGGGACACAAGGTGGCTCCTCCAGACAGCGATGGTTGCCGCTGGGGCCTGGGGGCTCCGTCCGCCCAGTACTTTTTCCATGCCTGTGAGGCAGCATTTCTCTGCTCCTGACGTGTTTTGCCAATCCCCTTTCCACAGGGGGTATGGGGATCAGGGTGCTTGGCATGGGTCTGTACTTGAGTTTTCATCTCGACCACCCTTGTTTCCCTCCTCTGGAGGGACTATTTTGTTGAGTTTTTTTCTGCCGCCAAGATGATGCCATCTCGCTGTTTTTTTGCTGAGAGCATTCAACAGTGCTTTTTACTGTCTCAGCTTGTGTGCTTACTGTCCACTATTACATCCTGGCTCTCTTTCTGTTTTTTTGGTTATCTACTGCTTGTAGCCTTCATTGGGGGACACCGCACCCACCCATTTCTTCATCCTTTTTTTGGACTTTTTTTTTTTTTTCCGGTTCTTGGGTTGTTATCCGGGATTCCTTTCTAGGGTCCTTCGGACGTATTTCTTTGTTGGCTTCTCCTACTGCTTTGTAACAAAACTGATTACCTCACTTACAGTGGGCGGGTATATCCTGCCAGGGAGGAGCCAACTTTTTTTCCTAGTGTCAGCGCCTCCTAGTGGCAAGAGCATATTCCCATCAGTTCAAGTGTCCCTTAATGAAGGCTACAAGAAAGAGATTTTACGGTGAGTACAAAAAAAATCTCTTTTCCAACCAGTGTGCCTCCAGCTGTTTCAAAACTACAACTCCCAGCATGTACTGATTGCCGTTTGCTGTTCGTGCAAGCTGGGAGTTGTAGTTTTGCAAGATTTAGAGGGCCACGGTTTAGAGACCACCGCACAGTGATCTCCAAAACTGTGGCCCTCCAGATGTTGCAAAACTACAAATCCCAGCATGCCCACACAGCTGTCTGGGCATGCTGAGAGTTGTAGTTTTGCAACATCTGGAGGGCTCCAATGATGATCAGTTTATGCTGAAGTCTTATATGAGCGTAGTAGCTAGCTCCACATATTCGGCGCTTTATAATAGCGCTGCTAAGTCGCAGACCTCTGATGTTATCAGCTGCCTCTAGACCCCATGAATGATGGTTCTACGTTATATAAATAAGACAGTAGATGTGTGTGTGTGATCATGCCCCGGATGAAGCAGTAAGCAAAACATCGGGTTCAGCGTGTGGCTAAGTATGCTATCTCCCCATTAGGGTTTTACACTTGTGTTAGGATGTTTTTGCACCTTTCCTGGTAGCAGTTTTCATAATATTTTGTTCTACTTTTTTTTTTTTTTTTATGTATTTTTATGTATTTTTTTTTTTTTTATCAACGAAACAACTAGTACAAATAAGACAACCATTCCAGCAGACCACTCCCCTCCATATCCCGACAGGAGCATAACACAAAGTGCCATAAAAGCTGAAGCATATAAATTAGTCGGGGACCCACTGAAAACAACCACACATGAACACCACACGACAGACAAGTCCTTTCACCAACACCACACACACACACACACACACACACACACACACACACACACACACATACATTCTTGGAGCTCCCATGGGAGCCAAGGGTGCATTCACACCACGCTTTGTACATACGGGTGCCGGATACGGCGGGGTGAGGGGCAAACCGGGCGCTCCCGTACCCCAGCCGGATCAGCCCGTGACTCCATTTACTTTGACTCCGGTCGGATCATTAAACGGTGACTCCGGTCGGCTCAGTTTTGACCCGTATGCAGTAAATGTAGTCACGGGCTGATCCGGCTGGGATATGGGAGCGCCCAGTTTGCCCCTTACCCTGCCGGATCCGGCGCCTGTAGGTACAAAACGTGGTGTGAATGCAGCCTTACCAGTCTAAGACTGTGAGGCTCCCCTAACTGGAGGGTCAGTACAGACATCCAGCAACATCCAGGGCTCCCAAACCTTATCAAATTTTTTTGGGCATTTCCTGCTGACGTAGAGTCCGTGATACAAAGGAACATACTTATTGACTAGAGCTATCCACCGGGTCAGAGGGGGGGAGGAGATACATCCTTCCACGCCATCACTATCACTTTATGGGCACAAAACAAGAGGAACCAGATCAAAATACGTCTATAAGAGCCCGACACCAACCCATTCACAAACCCCAGCAAACACACCTCCGGCGTTAAAACAAAAGGTAATTCGAAATGATCCGACAAGAAGGACATAACCTCCCTCCAAAAGGGCTCAACACAGGAGCAGGACCAAACCGCATGAAAGAAAGTGCCCCTCTCAGTCCCACACCTGAAACATAACTTCGATTCAGAAACCCCCATCCGACATAGTCTCACTAGTGTATAATTCAAGCAGAGGACAAATCTGGATTGAATAAGCATATCCCGAGCACTAACAACTGACAGTACGTAGTAACAACCTCCTTCCACATGTCATCTGAAAGACCTGGAATATCCGCAACCCACTTCAACTGTGCCACCGCAAACAGGTCTGGGCCCACTGGCTGCAATAAAGCATAACTCAGGGTGAGAGGCTTGGCCAGGTCGGTGGTCCCAAGGAGCAGCTCCAACTATATTTTGTTCTACTTAATTCTATTGTACCTTGGGTGTTTTTTTTTTTTTTTTATAAACCGGTTTGGGGATAAAAACATGATTTCCACTTGTAGCTCTTGTCCACCTTGGACATTATCTCTGTGTGTATTTGTTTTTAACTGATTTTAAAATGTTGTATAGTTTTCATGCTATTTTTGTACCAATTAAATATATTTTGATTCGTTAATGCATGTGTGTTGTCGCATAATCCGGATATTTTTGGTGTTTGATCTTTTACAGCATTTGGGGACTTTACTTGTTATATGTCTTTCTTAAAGGTGGTAAAACGTAGCCCTTTGTGATGTGGCAGGGCAGCATAAATGTTCTAAGAGTTTTCCTGTAAGCTCCTAAAAGCCTGGTCCTTAAGGAGGTTATGGTTCTTTAATATACTGGCCTGTACAGCTGCCAAGCTGTCTTGTGTATATTAGGCTGGCATTAGTGGTGTTGTCAGTATACTGATACCTCAATGCTGTAACTTATCTAAATCTGTAAATGTTAGGTTTGCTATCTTAGCCTCTGGATGGCTGTAAATTGAATGTAGTGAATAATTCCTATCCATCCATTTCTGTTTCATCAGCAAACACAGATCCCTGACTATGCGGAGCTCATAGTTAAGTTTCTTGATGCCTTGATTGACAAGTACTTGCCTGTTATTGATGAAGAAGCCAGTGAAGAGTCTCTGCTGACACCTACATCTCCGTACCCTCCTGCTGTGCAGAGCCAACTGAGTATTACTGCTAACCTTAACCTATCCAACTCCATGACCTCCCTTGCCACTTCCCAGCATTCCCCAGGTTTGTATCACCAAATCAAAAAGCATATTTTATGTGTTATACTAGCGGAGTACCCGGCGGTGTCCGTTTTTTCCTTCGTAATCCTTGTTGGGGAGGAAAATAAACAAAGGAGGAAGCTTTTGACTTCATATCCTGTCCTCATATATTGTTGTCATATCCCAACCCCATATCCCGACCTCCTATCCCGACCCGTAATAAGTGTACCAGGTATTGAAATATCTTCAGCTGTACGGAAGTTATGTGGGAATGATTTGCATGGGACTTTAAACAAAAAACCCGACCATCACAAATGGGGGTAGTTAAGGGTTAAATTAACTATCCTATATTTTAAGTGGACATATAAGTAACATGTGACCAAGTATTATCGAAATATCTCCAGCCGTTTGGAAGTTATGCAGTAACATATATTTCCCATAGACTTGTATGGGACTTTAAACATAAACCCCGCCCCTGGCAAATGAGGGTGAGTAAGGATTAAATCACCTATCCTATGTTTGTTGTTGACATATAAGTAACGTGTGCCAAGTTACATGTTAATATCTTTAGCCATTTGGACGTGATTGTGGAACATACTTACACACCTTGAGTTTTTATATATATACTAGCTGAGTACCCGGCGTTGCCCGGTTTTTCTTTCCACATCCTTGTTGGGGAGGAAAATAAACAGAGGAGGAAGCTTTTGACTTCATAGCCCGTCCTCAAATATTGTTGTCATATCCCAACCCCATATCCTGTCCTCATATCCAGTCCTCCTATCCTGTCCTCCTGTCTCGACCTCCTGTCCCGTCCTCCTATCTCCACCTCCTGTCTCCACCTCCTATCCTGACCTCCTATCTCCACCTCCTATCTCCACCTCCTATCCCGTCCTCGACCTCCTAACTCTACCTCCTATCCCGACCCATAATATGTGCACCAGGTATTGAAATATCTCCAGCCGTACAGAAGTTATGTGGGAACATACATTTCCCATTGATTTTCATGGGACTTTAAACAAAAAACCCAATCCTCACAAATGCAGGTGGTGAAGGGTTACATTAACTATCCTATATTTTAAGTGGACATATAAGTAACATGTAACCAAGTATTATTGAAATATCTCCAGCTGTTTGGAAGTTATGCAGTAACATATATTTCCCATTGACTTGTATGGGACTTTAAACATAAGCCCCGCCCCTGGCAAATGGGGGTGAGTAAGGGTTAAATCACCTATACTATGTTTGTTGCTGACATATAAGTAACATGTGTGCCAAGTTTCATGTTAATATCTTTAGCCGTTTGGATGTTTTTGTGGAACATACACACATACATACACACACACATTGAGTTTTATATATATATAGATTAGTATTATAGATTTATATTAGTATTCATTTAAAAAAATGTGGAATTATCATCTTTGCTTTGAAAACAATAAACTGCCAGCTTAGTCAAATATTAATTCATTACCTTTATTGACCACGTGTACCTACAGGCTATTTTTCATACCATTTTTATGTAGAATTCTGCCAACATTAACAATAGTATTTTTTCTCTTTAGAAGCCCAAATCAAGAAAAATAGGTGAATGTTTTTATATTTGAAGGGAAGTGTTCTGTTTTACTAAGAAACAAATAGTAGGAGGATAAAGTTGAATGTGTTGGTTTACTATTTAACACCATTTTTTATATTAAATAGCATTATATACACATTGGCCAACATTTATCATTGTCTTTAGACTGTTGTTTGTGTCTAGAAAAGGCGCAAAAAAGGCACAAGCAGGGCTTATTTGTGCTTTATTTTTTTATTGCGCCTTTTGGTTTACACATTTCTGCTGACTTTGAGTTGCCATCCACTGATTTTGGCAATACACATGATGTGGAAGGGGTTTATAAACTGCGCCTTTTTGTGAAAAGGCAAAAAAAAGGCGCAAAGCCACTGAAAAGTCTCCAAAACTACACCAGCCCAGACTTAGCTTATCTTTTTGGTGTATGTGAAGAGAGAAATTTCAGAAAATGTGACCTGCACAAAATGTATCAAATGCTCTGTGACATATAATAAATTTGGTGCTCCTAGACATTACAGCACACACAAAAAAGGTGTAAAAAAAATGCTTCACTTACACCTACAATGATAAATGCTTCACTTACACCTACAATGATAAATGCTTCACTTACACCTACAATGATAAATGCTTCACTTACACCTACAATGATAAATGCTGGCCATTGTGTCTCTTGTACTGATCCTGGGTTAACTCTTTTCTGTGTCTCGGGGCAGCATTAACAATTCTGCAGGCTTTCAAACTGAACTCTCCCAGCATTCTTGTTTTTAAGGGAATAAAAAAAAAAATGACCGCTATTAACGCTACATTTTATGTTAAAAGTATTTTTTCACCAAATTTTCTTTTTACTATCCAAATAATAAAATAATCCTGAAATATTTCAGTCTGGCTGCTAAGCATAATATTAAGCTTAGACTCCCTGTTCTGCACAGATCATTTTCCACTGGTTTTCTTCTTATCACAAGCAGGATTACAGTTAAAGGTGATACCAATATATAGATCAGATAGGATCTTAGCAATAAATCCTACTCAGTCGTCTCCTCCATGAAAAATTACTTCTGCACAGGTCACAGAGCATGCCAAGTAGGAAATCCCGTTCTAGTGAATAGGGTCTGCGCCATCTACTTTTTGTGTTCCTGGGGCACGTTGTAAAGCAGATCTCTGTAAAGTATATATTATATTTTTGCTCAGGTAAGATGACTGCTCTATAATCTACAAAAAAATTTATTAAAAAAAAGGAGTCAGAAAATAAAAACAAATAAGAAAAGTTTTCAGTATCCTGCTCTAAAAAATGTTTACACATAGCTTATTCTGGAGATGTACATTCTCTGTCTGTTAACTGTATCAGTATGTTAGCTAAAATGTATATGAAAGATAATATATGAAACTGTAAAATGATTATTGAACAAATATCATTGTGGCAGATGTTTTCATTTTCAGATTTGTCATCTCTCCTCTTTTTATGTGTTGTATAACCACCTTGATTTTATTCTTCAATACACCATTTGTTAAACATACAGGTTGTACATGTTATTGTTGAGTCTCATCCATTTGTCTTTCTTTTCTTTTCTTTACACCATGATTCATGTTCTTTTTTATGTTTTACTTCATTTCTCTATCATTCTGTCTGTGAAGCTTCTCTGCCTTGCTCTAAATCTGCAGTTTTCATGCCGCCACTACCTCATCAAGGTACTTCCTTTCCACCTATATGCACGAGTTCATGGTCATGTGCAACAGCTTTGAGCGCTTGGCATGAGCATTTGTGTACTAACTTTATAACTCCTGGGAGCAGTACATATTGATGGCTTTTGTGTGAGAGGTGAAGGTTACAGTACTTATGTCAGATACGATGGTTCTGAAACACCATTTCTTTTGGTTTATTAATGCTATATTATTATTATTATTATTGCCCTGATAGTCTTTCAGTTTAACTTCATCCTCTAAACAAGGATCTTGCTGCGCTGTTTCATTGTGAATGATGTATTGTTTTTTATGGAATTTTCTACTCCCAGAAAATGGTCACAATTTCCATCTTCATACTGCATTTCCGAGAGGTGCAAACAGGTCATTTAATTTCTCCAAAGTTAGAACATTTGGGTTGCGTGTTAAATATGGGCACTATGTTGTCTCTTGAGCATTTAACCCCTTAAGGACCAGACCAATTTTATTTTAGCATTTTCGGTTTTTCCTCCTCGCCTTCTAAAAATCATAACTTTCTTATATTTCCATCCACAGACCCATATGAGGGCTTGCCTTTTGCGTCACCAATTGTACTTTGTAATTACATCACTTATTTTACCATAAAATGTACGGCGCAACCAAACAAATATTATTTATGGGGGAAAATTGAAAAGAAAATTGCAATTTAGCAAATTTTGGAAGGTTTTGTTTTCACGCTGTACACTTTCCGGTAAAAATGACATATTTTCTTTATTCTGTGGGTCAATACGATTAAAATGATTTCCATGATTATATTCTTTTCTATAATTGTACCGCTTAAAAAAAATCTCAAACCATTTTAACAAAATTTGTATGTTTGAAATTGCCCTATTTTGACCACCTATAACTTTCAAATTCTTCCATATATGGGGCGATATGAGGGCTCATTTTTTGCGCCTTGATTTGTAGTTTTTATCAGTACCACTTTTGCTTAGGTTTTACTTTTTATAAATGTTTTATTTTTTGGGGAATAAAATGTGACAAAAAAGCAGCAATTTTGGACTTATTTTTTTTACGTTTACGCCGTTCACCGTACGGAATAATTAACAATATATTTTAATAGTTTAGACTTTTACGCACGCGGCGATACCAAATATGTGTGTTAATAATTTTTTTATGCTTTTTGGGGGGTAAAATGGGAAAAACGGACGTTTTACTTTATTGGGGAGGGGATTTTTCACATTTTTCTTAATTTTTCATTTAACATTTTTTTACATTTTTTTTTTTTTTTTACACTTTTTATGTCCCCATAGGGGACTATTCATAGCAATCAGTTGATTGCTAATACTGTTCAGTGCTATTCATAGGACACAGCACTGCTCAGTATTATCGGTCATCTTCTGCTCTGGTCTGCTCGATCTCAGACCAGAGCAGAAGACCCCGGGAGACGACCAGAGCCAGGTGAGGGGACCTCCGGCAGCCATGATGGATGATTGGATCCCCGCACTGCTGCAGATGCTGTGATCTGTATTGATCACGGCATCTGAGGGGTTAATGGTGGACATCTGCGCGATCGCGGATGTCCGCCATTACCGGCAGGTCCCTGGCTGCTGATAGCAGCCGGGACCTGCCTGGCATGACGCGAGCACCACTCCGGTGCTCGCGATCATGGTGGCGCATAAATTTACGTCATGGTGCGCTTAGTACCATGTCACCATGACGTACATTTACGTCCATTGTCGTTAAGGGGTTAAAGCAGTTTTGCTACTTTTAACAATTGCTTGCTAGATGTACTGTTAGAAATTATGTGCTCTTATACAACCGTGTATTATTTCTCCAGTGCATTTAATAGCGCATATTAAAACCATTAGTACATCCACATTGAAACATGTATAGAGTGATGCGGTTTGGCCAGACAGCGTAAGTCATAGTTTAACTTGGCAAATAGTTTTGCTTAAAGGGAACCTGCCATCAGATTCTACCCTATGTAACCATTGGCAACAAGTTATATAGGGTAAAAACAGCTTGCTTACCATATCTGGAAGTCTTTTCCAGTGGTTTCAGATTTGTCTTGTGCTGTGTGTTAATAAGGAGCAAGTAGTCCCTGGGCGTTCCTCTTCCTTGAGGTAGTCACTGTGCTCCGGGCTGTATTCACTCCTATTCTGGTGTGATTGACAGCCCGGGCACCGATGTCACCGCTCTGCCCCTAAATCTTGCACGAGCCCACAAGCATCGCTATTGCTTTAAATGAAGCTGCTTTTGCGCAAGACTTTAGGTAGCAGAGCGATGACATCATTGGTGCCCAGGCTGTCAATCACACAGAAGTAGGAGTGAATACAGCCCAGAGTCACAGTGAGCACTTTAGAAAGAACGACAGCCCCCCATCTCCAGATATAAGCAAGCTTATTCTAGATAACATGTTACCCACCGTGGGTAAAATCTGATGATGGTTTCCCTTTAAACCTGATAAGGTTTTTTATATACAGATCCTGTGCAGACCTATGTGTCTTTATTATTACAGGCTACAAACCTTTGTTTTTCCTCTTTGTGCCACTTCTTGGTGACCTATTTTAAAACCTAGTTCCCTGTCACAAGATCTGATATTCTCTGCTAATACTGCATCAGGCCTCATACACGAGTGTTTAATTCCAGATAAATTTTGAATTATGGTTGGTTGGTTTTATTTGCCTCTGTATTGTCCGTATTGATTTTTGTGTGCTGACTGCATTATCCGCAGTTGATACCTGTAGGAAATATGCATTATCAATACGATTAACAGCTACTCCATATTTATTAAATTCTAAATAAATATAGAACTCAATTGGGCCTAATGTTTAAAAAAATTAAATAAATTACTATTCTGTTTTACATACATGTACTGTTCTTGTGATATTTCATCTTGTGATTTTTTTTTTTTATTCCTAAGATTCTTGAACATTGTTTGTTGTTCATACCACTATGCAAAACAGCACATCCTGCTTTGTACAGACTGTGAACCAGCAGGGAGCTGCAGGCTGAGCATGAAACGGGTACCTATCAGAATTAGGTCAAAAAGTCTTCACCCTCTATACTGCAGGTTGTTCCAAGTAGTCAAGTGGGTGGTACTACTCATTTAACAGCTATGTATGTGTAAATATAGAGAGCTTTATAACCTAGTTATAAATATGGCATATAGTGCCAGCTGAAATTAACTACATTGTCTACAGTAATACTGTCTCACTTCTTAGCTACAGTCATTTAGTGACTCCCAAGTTATTTAGGGAAGGCCTGCAGTATAAAATGTTGCGTTAGTACTGGATTGGATGTTGATAAGCAGTTTGATAAATTAGAGAACTTAATTTTCCTTTTACCTTTTTGGTAGATAAACAACCCCGAATATTTTTATCTTCATTAGTGAAAATTTGTGTTTAATAGACTGGAATAATTTTTTTTCACTTACATTTTACTTATTATAATGCAAAAAGCGATTTCTCCATAGGTCTGTATTAAAAAATGTATTTAGTTTCCCTTCTACATCCTCAACAGTTTGTTGTGTAATCTGTTTTCTCTCTCTAGTTTTACACAGCCTATATAAGTCTCCCATGCAGACTGCCTTTTTATCTGCTCTCTACTCTTTCTCCAGCCTGCATGAGCTGTCCTTCAAAGATTCTTATTGATCGCTTTTTATGGTATATGAAGTGACCAAAAATGCACAATTTTTTTATGTATACGCCATTGACCGTGTGGTTTAACTAACCTTATATTTTAATAGTTTGGACATTTACGCACGCGGCAATACCACATGTTTATTTTTTTTACATTTTATTTAAAAAATGGGAAATGGGGGGTGATTCAAACTTTTATTAGCGGAGGGGCTTAATCACATTTATTAATCTTTTTCCTCTTTTTTCTTTTTAAATCTATATAGGTGGCTATACTATGCAGTCTTTAGACTGCATACACTGATCAATGTTTCTCCATAGAACAGCATTGATCAGTGTTATCAGTGCTCAGCTGCTTCAGCCTGCAGAGCCTGGCTGGAGACATCAGAGCATTGATCAGATGGCAAGGAGGCAGGTAAGGGCGCTCCCGCTGTCCTATCAGCTGATCGGGACATCGCTATTTCACCGCAGTAGTCCCGATCAGCTCCGCTGAGCTGCCGTGATCTTTTTTTTTTTTTACATTTCAGACAACGCAATCAACTTTGATTGCGGCGTCTAAAGGGTTAATCCCGGGCATCGGCCCGATTAGCGATGTCCTGCATTAACTCTGGGTCCTGGCTGCTGATAGCAGTCAGGACCCACTGGATATGAAGCACGCTCAGTTTGTGAGCGTGTTTCAAACAGTGGCAACGGGAGCAGGGTGTTCAGGTATGCCATCCTTAAATACCAGGACGCAAGGGCGTACCCATACCCCCTGCGTCCTTAAAGGGCGTACTCCGGTGGAAAACTTTTTTTGTTTTTTTAAATCAACTGGTGCTAAAAAGTTACAGATTTGTAAATTACTTCTATTAAAACTTCTTAATCCTTCCAGTACTTATTAGCTGCTGTATACTACAGAGGAAATTCTTTTCTTTTGGGATTTCTTTTCTGTCACGACCACAGTGCTCTCTGATAATATCTCTGTCCATTTTAGGAACTGTCGAGAGCAGCATATGTTTGCTATGGGGATTTTCTCCTGCTCTGGACAGTTCCTGACATGGACAGAAGTGTCAGAGAGCACTGTGGTCGTGAAAAGAAATCCAAAAAGAAAAGCATTTCCTCTCTAGTATACAGCCGCTTAGAAGTACTGGAAGGATTAAGATTTTTTAATAGAAGTAATTTATAAATCTGTTTAACTTTCTGGGATCAGTTGATAAAAAAAAAAAAAATTCCACCGGAGTACCCCTTTAACGGGTTAAAGGGAAACTGACAGCCAGTATACAGGGTTATAGTGCGGGTTAACCAATTTAAACTGAAGTATAACTTACCCAAATCGGCAGCGCTGTTCCGTTGATATGAGGTGTATTAGCCTCCGTTGATACGAGGTGTATTAGCCTCGGTTGATACCAGGTGTATTAGCCTCGGTTGATACCAGGTGTATTAGCCTCGGTTGATACCAGGTGTATTAGCCTCGGTTGATACCAGGTGTATTAGCCTCGGTTGATACCAGGTGTATTAGCCTCGGTTGATACCAGGTGTATTAGCCTCGGTTGATACCAGGTGTATTAGCCTCGGTTGATACCAGGTGTATTAGCCTCCGTTGATACCAGGTGTATTAGCCTCCGTTGATACCAGGTGTATTAGCCTCCGTTGATACCAGGTGTATTGGCCTCCGTTGATACCAGGTGTATTGGCCTCCGTTGATACCAGGTGTATTGGCCTCCGTTGATACCAGGTGTATTGGCCTCCGTTGATACCAGGTGTATTGGCCTCCGTTGATACCAGGTGTATTGGCCTCCGTTGATACCAGGTGTATTGGCCTCCGTTGATACCAGGTGTATTGGCCTCCGTTGATACCAGGTGTATTGGCCTCCGTTGATACCAGGTGTATTGGCCTCCGTTGATACCAGGTGTATTGGCCTCCGTTGATACCAGGGGTATTGGCCTCCGTTGATACCAGGTGTATTAGCCTCTGTTGCTAACATGCAAATGTGATCCTTTGCGCAATGAAGGTGGGTTCCAGCATACCCAGCTTTTCTGTCTCCTTCCCTTTTGCTCCAATATGCCTGCCCACTTTGCTCTCACATGGCCGAAAGGGGGTCTCGTGACTATTCACAAGATAGATAAGAAGCAAGGTTTCTTGTGCTTTTGCTCATTGTCACATGTTGGTCGCCAATACAGGAAAGTTGCCACTGTTGATCAGTTCATGCAGCTACATCATTATACCTTAGTCCCGCTGTACTGGGTTTCTGTACCACTACCAAAGGCTGCAACATTTGTTTTTTCTGTGACATTTATATCTAATCAAAAGTTTATGCTATAAATGTCTGATAGGAGCTACAGGAGAGTAATTCCAAACAATTGTGAGAAATTGGTTGCCTGCTTCTTTGGTCAGCACTCTATGGGGACACCCATGGACAAAATCTTTGCACTATTAAATGTAGTGCAGATATCGGCAGTCGACGTGCATGTACCATGCTTGGAATGCTTCAACATTTCTAATGGAACCATTGTAGAAACCTGAACGGATGTGCTTGTTATATAACCTAAGTGCATGATTTGTGGGGTCATTTCTTTTAAAGAATTTTGTGTTTGTTTCTTTCTTATTTGCCCACTACAGCCATTATTATGTAAAATAGTTTAATTTTCTAAAATAGTTTGCGGTCACCTTCTATACGGCAAATTGTTATAAAAGGTTAGCGGTGTAGAATACAGATTTTCCTTTTCTCTGTTTGGTTCTTTGAGAAGTCATATAATAAACTGTAAGTTTATGTTTTTCTGAAGTTTTTTATAACTCTTTAGTGCACAGTAATTTTAATATTTCAAGAAAACTTCTCTTCTCAGATAAATATCAAATTTTTCACAGTTATGTACATTGACAAGCACAACGTGCAGTACACAATGGATTACTATAGACCGAGTATTAAATTTACCTTTCCTTTCCTGTTTTCTACTTCAGGAATTGACAAGGAGAACGTGGAACTGTCCCCCACCACCGGCCACTCAAACAGCGGTAGAACGCGCCATGGTTCCGCGAGCCAAGTGCAAAAGCAGAGAAGTGCTGGCAGCTTCAAACGTCACAGCATCAAAAAGATTGTGTGAAGTTTTTTTTTAATAGCCCTTTTTATTTATTTTACAGTTCCTTTTCTAAAACAGACTTACCTAAGCGGTCGGCCCTCCAGTGGCTCCGCGCACAATATGATGCTGCACTTAATTTTTTTAACGTTCCCATGCAGTCAGCCATGTCGCCAGAAGATCAACACATTGCTTGGACTTAACACCATTTGGTTTCCTCCGCCTTTTCTCCTTATTTTTTCTTTTCCCCCCGTTCTTTCCATTCTTAAAGGGAACCATGGTCACAAGGATATCAACAACTTGTGAATTTCAGAATGAAGGATTTTGTAATTTTGATAATGGTGGCCCAGCCTTTACTGCATTAACTGTTCAAACATTAGTGGCATTAGTCTTTTTGCCTTGTTTTTTTTTTATTACTGTTTGTGTTTGTTTCTGTTTTGCATTTAACAATGTTAAAGCTAATTCTTTCTAGTGGCTTTGGTGGGAAAAAAAAATCTTATTTAAACGCCTCCCCCTTTGAAATCACTTTTAGCTGTGGATTTTTTTTTACCAATTTGCTTAAAATGAAACTTCCCAGTTTTTTTTCTTTTTGTAAAGGTACTTTATAAGCAAATATGAGTCGCTGTTTAAAAGGGGCCACCATACCAATTAGATTTCTGGGTACTTGCAATAAATTTCTCAAATTAATTATATTTTTATTCCTATAAAAGTATATAGATATATATTCCAAACATTATTGTTTGCGCTGTTAAAGTATTGAAGCATTTCTTTCATCCTAAATGCACCAGTGATTTCTGTCCTTAAAATGCACTATTTCTAAAAGGCAGAATAATTTGAAATGTTATGTAAATATGTGTTTATATTCATTTGACAAAAAGAAAAACTGTGTAGTTTTCAAGGTGAAATTGTGGTAAGTAAATTGCTTCCATCTGTGTAGTATAAGGGCTTTAACTGCTATCTGCTTGACGATCGTTTCCTTAACCCTTCCAGAGAGGTGTTAAAAGAATTCTTGCACTTAGGGGCATAGTCTTTGTGAAAGATGTATGCCGTCATTATGATTGGGGCATAATTTGCAATGTCTAAAACGTGAACATTCACCCTTTGCTGTGGTGCACTGTTCTGTGCAATGTTAAAATAATAAAAATTAAAAATATATATATATAAATACTGAGACCTTGGTTAGGTCATAAAGAAACGGTACATTTAAACTGACAGAATCCTCCAAGCTGTGTCCGGGAGGAGCGGCATCATGATACTCTTGATGCACTTCAGCCGTTTTGAAGAAGCAGGCACATGCTGTATTATGTAGAAACCTGTAATCATATTAGATAAATGCTATTTAAAATCCTCGTATTTCATATTGGTATATAGAATGGCAAATCTGCTGCAAATATTTATAGTACTTATGCTGACTAGTAACATAAAAATATTGTTGTCCCATATGGCAGCCTATCCCCTCAAAGAGGCAAATTCGTATGTTCTTTCTAATCAGGATGGTGGCTAAATTATATTTTTTTTTTTTAACAATATGAATATTAACTAACGGAATGGGGTCATACTAGTTAGACCGGACACATGTTCTCTCACTGTGACATATTAATTCTGTCTTAGCGTGTAGTATTTACAGTGACTGACTAATCATTTGATACTGTCTTGCAAATAACATGCACCACTACAACAAAATAGAAGAAAACGCTATTTACCAGATTTCTCGGCACTGTATTGCTGTAAACACCAAGGTGAGGCGATTGCAGAACAGGGCTTTAGACATTTATCCAGTTGATTCTTAACTCAGAGGAAAATGATCCTTTTTGACAATTCTAAGCAAAAGGGAAAGACATCTAGGTGCTTGCTTTTAGGGCTCAAATATATGTATAAATGAAACACAAAATGAAGTGATGCTCCTCTACAACTTAGATCTTGGTCTGAGGACCAAGAATGGCTTTAAGATAAGATACAAGTATAATTCTATGTAATAAGACTATAGAGTGATTTAAGTGTATTTCCGTAAATCAAATTCCACAGCTAAACTAATATAACAATGGTACAAATACGTGTTGGGATTTCATAAGTATAGCACATAATCTGCATTTATTCACATATAAGGTGTAATTCACAGATGTAAATAAGCTCTTTTTTTGTTGGTTTTTTTTCCAATTTTTTTTTTTATGATTTTGTGTTTACAGTTCTGGAAAAAACAACTGTGAACAGGACCTATTATGCAAATAGTCTGCCAAAATCCCACTGTACTTAGGTTTGGGTGTTGTCTTGTGAGCTGGATGACCCAGGTGCACACATGACATTATGGATCTGAATGGCCCAACTTAGCCTGAAAGAACTGAATATGCACGTCAGAGATGATATAATACTGTATGTGTACTATTAAGTGGTCATGACTTTACTATTACTGCATGGAAAGCCAGTAACCTACCAGTACTAGCTTAAAGACATGCTGGATTTCCAGCAGGACAGATCATGTGCTTAAAGCATTCCATAGATGCAAAATACTTGTCAACTACACAGAAAGGGAGACACCTCTGTCTAAAAATCTTCATCTCTGATTCATGATTCCACCCACCATAAGGCAAGATTGTCAGGATGGTTAGCAAATGTTTTACGTCATTAGCCCCTCCCCATTATTCTACTTCTCTATTTCATCTATTTCTATCCCATTGGCATCCAGTTTGTGCATTGTGAACCTGAAGTAAGCATTTTGCACCAGTAGCAAACTATCAACAAATACATGGCTTTTATATTGCACTTCACATAACAGCAGCTGCAATAGCTGATCTGGGGGTGAATAGTAGGGTTGTCCAGATGGTGACCACCCTACAAAATTGAAACCTCTCTTTGAAAAATGGAGCCTCAACGCTCATGTATAATGGATAGTAAGTAGGATTTGGCTGGAGTTGTAAAGCAGACATCTTTAATAAGCCGACCACACGGTGTAGCATCTCTGATGTGTATATTTGGCTCCTCATATTTGTATTTGTAAGCCTAGATATCTCCCCTGCTCCCGATGCTGGGTGTGGGAAGCCTGTATGATATTAAGGTTGAGTTTTAGGAACTTTCCCTCCTCTTAAGCATGTGGTATCCAATGTTATGCAACCGACTTTTCCACAAAAAGTCACTTTTAAGTGTTAGCGACATTACTTTTTTTAATGCAGTACATTCATCTGTAAATATTTTTTGTGTAAAATTTGACAGAAAAGTATATTTACTACACTGTAAATACATGTGACAATATATTGTATTATTTTGCTTTTTTTGTAAAGCAGTTAGTTGCTGTACATGTATAACATACAAAATTTGATTATTCTAGTGTTAGTAATTGTTAACTTCTCTCCTTCCTGCTGTTGAGTATGTCATTTAAATGAAGAAAAAAAAGATGCTGTGTAATACAAACTCACTGTGTATGATATATTCTTTCCTTTCAGGCCATACAATTTCAAATGTTCCTTTACTCCCTATCCTGTTAATATTGTAAGCAAGTGTATGCCAGCAGGAATAAAACTGCCACCGCCAGCCAAACTGGCACCTAGATACAATTAGCAGATATGATTTATCATAACTGTTCTCTACCCAATGTTCCCTCATGTATGTACATCCCCTTTTTTTGAAGTAAAATGTAAATTCAACCTGCTTCCTTGTCATTGTGTCTTTATTACTTTTTGGCGCTGTTCACGCTGGTAGTATTTTTATTGATTTAAGTTACTAGATCACTGAAAAAGAAACCCATCGGAATAAAACACTGACACCAGACTGAAAGGTGCTTTACAAAGATGTTGTAAATTGTACTGTATAAGAATGAAAAAAAGACAGAGCTCTCATAGGGCAGTACGTTTGATCAGATGTAAATATTTAGAGTGAGCGGTATATGCAATAACCATTCACCTTGCCTGGTTGCATTAGGCATGCAGCAACCTGGATTGTCTTGTGTGGAAGTAACGGTGCAGCCGTCCAGAGATCTCGAGGAGGTGGCAGCCATCCAGAGATGTCGAGGAGGTGGCAGCCTCACTCGATAGTAGATAATCAGGATAGAAGGGGAAAAAGAACTCTGGATCCTCGGCGCCACCCGTTGCAATAAACTTCAGAACTCACTGGTACAATTAAAATATTCTTTAGATGTTGTAAAGGAAGAGTTCATCAAAGGGATTTTCTATGCTAAATTTACGATAGGTCATCATTTTGCCAAAGGCCATACTAATTGTAGTAGAACAGGCAGCTGATGTCGCTGTTCAATGTGTAGTGGCCGTTCAGGGTTACTACAGCTCAGCTCTCCTTCATTTTATTGGGAGCTGAGCTGCAGTTACGCAGCTTGGCCACTACACAATGTACAGAGCTGTCTGCTTCCTACTCTTTCCCTGTGGATGCCTGAAACCCACTGTCTGGAGGATAGTCTGACCAGCCTAGTTCGAATCAGTTGTGACAACAAGGGGCCTTTTAAAGGCATCTGTAGCTGCCATCATAGGAGTCCTATTACAGCTTTCTTAGAGGACATCAACCAGTTTGGTGCAATATAGGTGTACCGCAGTGAACTGTAAAAGATATCAAGTGAATGTTTAGTAAAGACACCTTGGAAAACTTAACATGTAATATTTTTTACCCCCTGTATCCACTGGCATCCTGTTTTACAGCTTAAGATTAAGTTCCTTCCATGTCTACGTGTGCTGGCTGGATGCTGGCAAAGTTGGCAAAATAAATGTTATTCTCCTGTACTGTATGTAAATGATAAGAAAGTAATCTGAGTGGTGCCGTGCCCGGGCTGTACTCACACCCCTTCGGCCTCTGATCACACCTACTGAGGAATGATTACGTGCAAGTGACAACCTGGGCACGGATACACAGTTTCCCTCTGCAATCCGGGGTGCGGAGACCAGTTCCAAATGCCACACTGCCCAGGGGACTACTTATTCTATTTTACATTTTCATACAATGCAGGAGAATAAAACATATTTTCTCAACTTTACCAGAATCCTGACTGTTAACTACGGTTCCCGTATACGGCTGGGAGGAGGGGGTGGGGCTTAATCGCGGCGCCCGCACTCAGCTGTTTTCGGGAACCGTATTTAATGCATGTCTATGAGCCGACCGGAGTGAACCACAGCCTCCGGTCAGCTTCCTTTTCGGCCGTATGTGGTTTCCCGACCGCAGGCAAAAACGTGGTCGACCGCGATCAGACATCTTATCCCCTATCTTTGGATAGGGGATAAGATGTCTAGGGACTGACTACCCCTTTAAAAAGTACCTGTCACCAAATATAACTTTTAAGATAGTGTTCCGTGTGTAATTAGCAGACACTTTCCCATTCACTTGCTTTTAAAATTATCAACATAAATATGTTTAAAATGTAATAGAAAAAACGGCCACTAGGTGGCTCTTTTCTGTTCCCTGCCACAATTAATACAATGAGTTTGGTCTCCTCCTGGCCTGGCAGAGCCTCACTGAAAGCTGCACAGAGCCTCACTGAAAGCTGCACAGAGCCTGAGGTCTTCTACTCATCACAGCACTGCAACGATGTGAGGGTGGAAGTGGTCCCCCAGCAGGCTTCAGTAATGTCATGCCTGCTGGGAGATTGCACTATGTGAGCAAGAATAAAGGTAAGATACAGAGCTTTTTAAAGGAAATCTGTCCCCAGTGTCACCTGCACTAACCTGTCTGTACCGACAGTGCAGGTGACACTGATGACAACGGTACTTACCTCGTCCCGTTCCGTGGCGGGGATCTTTGGTAATCTCCTCCATTAGCTCCGCTTCAGGCACCCGGCTTGGGGCACGGGCGGAGCTTACTGACATCACCGCTGCTGTTCTCTCACAGCGAGACCCAGCAGAGAGCAGCAATGGTTTGGGGCTACCTGCTGGGTCCCGCTGTGAGAGAAAAGCAGCAGTGATGTCAGTAAGCTCCGCCCATGCCCCAAGCAGGGTGCCCGGAGCGGAGCTAACGGAGGCGATTACAGTAGATCCACGGAACAGGACAAGGTGAGTACCGTTGTCATCAGTGTCACCTGCACTGTCGGTACAGACAGGTTAGTGCAGGTGACACTGGTGACAGATTTCCTTTGAAGATTTGACATTTTTTTAAGGGTGGGAGGGGTGTTAGGAGTAGTTATGGAACATAGCCTGAGTTAGTTTAGAAAAGTTTATTTGGTGACAGGTACTTTTTACGGAAGCAGCCAATATTATTTTTGCATTTTAGTTTTTTTTCCTCCTCGCCTTCTAAGAGCCATAGCTCTTTTTTTATATTCCCATCCACAGACCCATGTTAGGGCTTGTTTTGTGCACAACCAATTATAATTTGTAATGACATCACTCATTTTACAGCGAAATGTAAATGTACAGCGAAACAAATATTGTGTGGGGGGGGAAATAAAAAACAAAACTGCAATTTTACAAATTTTGGAGTTTTTTTTTTCACTCTGTACACTTTACGGTAATATGTTTTATTTGGGGGGGGGTGTCAACATTATTACAATTATACCAAGGTTTACATGCTTTTCGATTTAACAAAATAAGTATGTTTTGAATTGCCCTATTTATGTCTACACCATTTACCATACAGGATCATTAACCTCTTAAGGACCCAGCCATTTTACACCTTAGGACCCGGCCATTTTTTTGCACATCTGACCACTGTCACTTTAAACATTAATAACTCTGGAATGCTTTTAGTTATCATTCTGATTCCGAGATTGTTCCGAGACATATTCTACTTTAACATAGTGGTAAAAACATTTTTGTAACTTGCATCCTTTCTTGGTGAAAAATCCCCAAATTGTATGAAAAATTTGAAAATTTAGCATTTTTCTAACTTTGAAGCTCTCTGCTTGTAAGGAAAATGGATATTCGAAATATATATATTTTTTTCACATATACAATATGTCTACTTTATGTTTGCATCATAAAATTGACAAGTTTTTACTTTTGGAAGACACCAGAGGGCTTCAAAGTTCAGCAGCAATTTTCCAATTTTTCACATAATTTCCAAACTCACTATTTTTCAGGGAGTTCAGGTTTGAAGTGGATTTGAAGGGTCTTCATCTTAGAAATACCCCACAAATGACCCCATTATAAAAACTGCACCCCCCAAAGTATTCAAAATGACATTCAGTCAGCATTTTAACCCTTTAGGTGTTTCACAGGAATAGCAGGAAAGTGAAGGAGAAAATTCACAATCTTCATTTTTTACACTCACATGTTCTTGTAGACCCAATTTTTGAATTTTTACAAGGGGTAAAAGGAGAAAATGTATACTTATATTTGTAGCCCAATTTCTCTCGAGTAAGCAGATACCTCATATGTATATGTAAAGTGTTCGGCGGGCGCAGTAGAGGGCTCAGAACCGAAGGAGCGACAAGGGGATTTTGGAGAGTACGTTTTTCAGAAATGGTTTTTGGGGGGCATGTTGCATTTAGGAAGCCCCTATGGTGCCAGAACAGCAAAAAAAAAACATGCCATACCATTTTGGAAACAACACCCCTTGAGGAACATAACAAGGAATTAAGTGAGCCTTAATACCCCACATGTGTTTCACTAAAATGTGTTTACCCCCAAATTTCACATTTTTGCAAGGGTTAATAGCAGAAAATACCCCCCAAAATTTGTAACCCCATCTCTTCTGAGTATGAAGGTACCCCATAAGTTGGCCTGTAGTGCACTACGGGCGAACTACAATGCTCAGAAGAGAAGGAGTCATATTTGGCTTTTTGAGAGCAAATTTTGCTCGGGGGCGTGTCGCATTTAGGAAGCCCCTATGGTGCCAGGAGAGCAAAAAAAAAACACATGGCATACCATTTTGGAAACTAGACCCCTTGAGGAACGTAACAAGGAATAAAGTGAGCCTTAATACCCCACAGGGGTTTCACGACTTTTGCATGCGTAAAAATAATAAAAAAATTCACTAAAAAGTGTTTTTCCCCCCAAATTTCACATTTTTGCAACGGTTAATAGCAAAAAATCCCCCCCAAAATTTGAAACCCCATCTCTTCTGAGTACGGAGGTACCCCATAAGTTGACCTGAAGTGCACTACGGGCGAACTACAATGCTCAGAAGAGGAGTTGTCATATTTGGCTTTTTGAGAGCAAATTTTGCTCGGGGGGCATTTCGCATTTAGGAAGCCCCTATGGGGCCAGAACAGCCAAAAAAAAAAACACATGGCATACCATTTTGGAAACTAGACCCCTTGAGGAACATAACAAGGAGTACAGTGAGCATTTACCCCCACTGGTGTCTGTCAGATCTTTGGAACAGTGGGCTGTCCGAAATTTTTAATTTGCACAGCCCACTGTTCCAAAGATTTGTCACACCAGTGGGGTGTGAATTCTCACTGCACCCCTCATTACATTCCATGAGGGGTGTAGTTTCCGAAATGGGGTCACATGTGGGGTTTTGTTTTTTTTGCGTTTGTCAAAACCGCTGTAACAATCAGCCACCCCTGTGCAAATCACCTCAAATGTACATGGCGCACTCTCCCTTCTGGGCCTTGTTGTGCGCCCCCAGAGCACTTTGCGCCCACATATGGGGTATCTCCATAGTCGGGAGAAATTGCATTACAAATTTTGGGGGGCTTTTTCCCTTTTACCTCTTGTCAAAATGAAAAGTATAGAGCAACACCAGCATGTTAGTGTAAACAATTTATTTTTTTAAACTAACAAGCTGGTGTAGACCCCAACTTCACCTGAAAGGAGAAAAAGCCCCCCAAAATTTGTTAGGCAATTTCTCCCGAGTACGGCGATACCCCATATGTGGCCCTAAACTGTTGCCTTGAAATACGACAGGGCTCCAAAGTGAGAGCGCCATGCGCATTTGAGGCCTGAATTAGGGATTTTCATAGGGGTGGACATAGGGGTATTCTACGCCAGTGATTCCCAAACAGGGTGCCTCCAGCTGTTGCAAAACTCCCAGCATGCTTGGACAGTCAACGGCTGTCCAGCAATACTGGGAGTTGTTGTTTTGCAACAGCTGGAGGCTCCATTTTGGAAACAGTGGCGTACCAGACGTTTTTCATTTTTATTGGGGAGGGGGGCTGTGTAGGGGTATGTGTATATGTAGTGTTTTTTACTTTTTATTTTATTTTGTGTTAGTGTAGTGTAGTGTTTTTAGGGTACAGTCACATGGTTACAACAAGTTTCCCGCTGTGAGTTTGAGCTGCCGCGCAAAATTTGCTGCATCGCAAACTTGCAGCCTGATACTCACTGTAAGCCCCTGCCCATGTGAATGTACCCTGTACATTCACAAGGGGGGGACCTCCAGCTTTTGCAAAACTACAACTCCCAGGATGCACAGTCTATCAGTGCATGCTGGTAGTTATAGTTTTGCAACAGCTGGAGGCACACGGTTGGGAAACACTGAGTTAGGAAACAGACAATGTTTCCCAACCAGTGTGCCTCCAGTTGTTGCAAAACCACTACTCCCAAACATTCTCAGGCATGCTGGAAGTAGTAGTTCGGCAACATCTTTAGAGCCAGATGTTGCCGAACTACAACTCCCAGCATGCTTGGAGTTGTAGTTTTGCAACACCTGGAGGACTACAGTTTGGGAACCACTGTATTAGTGGTCTGCAATCTGTGCCCTTCCAGATGTTGCAAAACTACAACTCCCAGTATGCCCTTACTGTCCAGGCATGCTGGGAGTTGTAGTTCTGCAACATCTGAAGGGCCAGATGTTACAGAACTACAACTCCCAGCATGCCTGGACAGTAAGGGCATGCTGAGGATGTGTAGTTTTGCAACATCTGGAAGGGCACAGTGGTCCCAAAACTGTGGACCTCCAGATGTTGCAAAACTGCAACTCCCAGCATGCCCAGACGCCAAGGGCTGGCTGGGCATGCTGGGAGTTGTAGTATACAGGGTCCAAATACAGCAATGCATGTCGCTTTACGGCGACGTGCATTGCTGTAAAGGGCCCGACCGTGGCTGAAGATCCATTCAACTGTCTTCAGGGACGAGGTAAGTACCGGGGCCGGGCCCCAGCACTCCCCCGTCCCCCGCCGCGTCCTCCGGTCTCCCTCCCGTCCTCTCCGGACTTCAAGGGGCCGGGCAGGGCGGGAGGAAGTAACCGCCCCCCCCCCCCTGCGATTGGTCGGTTAACTAACCGAGGAATCGCAGGGGATCGGAGGAGGTGGCAGGCTTGCCACCTCGCTCCTATACTTTAGCATGGTCCTGGCTGTCTGTGACAGCTGGGATCATGCAAAATTACCGATCAGCCCGGTATCGCCGCAGATTGCAAGGGCGATTTCCCTTACGATCTGCGGCGATCGCCGACATGGGGGGCCTACATGGCTCCCCTCGGCATTTGCCCTGGATGCCTGCTGAAGCATTTCAGCAGGCATCCGGTTCCGATCTCTGCCCGGCGCGCGGCAGAGACCAGAAAACGCCAGGGCGTATGGATACGCCCTGTGTCCTTAAGGCCCAGGGTGTGAGGGCGTATCCATACCCCCTGGGTCCTTAAGAGGTTAAAGGGGTACTCCACTGAAATATAATTTTTTTTAATCAATTAGTGCCAGAAAGTTAAACTATTTGTAAATTACTTATCAGCTGCTGTTATGATCCACAGGAAGTTTTTCTTTTTGAATTTCTTTTCTGTCTGACTACAGTGCTCTCTGCTGACACTTCTGTCTATTTTAGGAACTGTCCAGAGCAGGATAGATTTTCTATGGGGTTTTACTTGTACTCTGGACAGTTCCTAAAATGGACAGAGGTGTCAGCAGAGAGCACTGTGGTTAGGCAGAAAAGCGATTCAAAAAGAAAAGAACTGCCTGTGGAGAATATGGCAGCTGATAAGAACTGGAAGGATTAAGATTTTTTAATAGAAGAAATTTACAAATCTGTTTAACTTTCTGGCCCCAGTTAATTAAAAAAAAAAAAAGTTTTCCAGTGGAGTACCCCTTTAATCCAAAGGATAGGGGATAAGATGTCTGATTACGGGGGTCCTGCCGCTGGGGACCGCCGCAATCTCTCCTGCAGCACCCATTTGTCGTCATCCTCATGGAGCGAAGATCACTCAGTGTATGATGCTCTTAGCAGCAAATGGAGCTGACCCACGTGGATGTTTTTCTGTACAGATGACAGGTTGTATTGCCAATTTCTGTGTAATCTAGTCTTAACTACTTGCCAGCTGTCAGTTAACTATCTGCATTTGTTTTGCTCAGCCATCGCACATAGTGTCTGGGTCACTGCCCACGCAGACTTGAATAAACGGACTATGCACTGCCCTACTATGAAGAATGTGTGCCAGTCAAGTGTCTAGATTTCTGCTGTTACATAGTGTGTTAGGAACATTATTTGGTCTATAAAGGACTTTGCTCTACATCCAGTTTAATTAATGTATACTGAGAAAAAAAAAGATTAATAAAACAGTTGTGGTTTAAATCTCTACATAAACCGGGGGAGAGGGTTGGGGAACTAAAATCTTACACTTTGTGTTAACCTCTTGACAACTACCCTCTGTCTTTTGATGTCAGATGGCAAGGGTCCCCAGTCTGCAGCAACTTTTTTTTTTGGGCATTGCTGCAGTGAAAGGGGTTCTCTGATGGAAAACAACTTTTTTTCAAGTCAACTGGTGCCAGAAAGTTAAACATATTTGTAAATTACTTCTATTAAATAAGTCTTAATCCTTCCAGTATTTATTAGCTGTTGTATGCTTCCAGAGGAAGTTGTATTTCTTTCTGGAGTTCTTTTCAGTCTGACTACAGTGCTCTCTGCTGACACCTCTCTCCATATTAGGAACTTTCCTGACCAGTATAGGTTTACTATGGGGATTTGCTTGTACTCTGGACAGTTCCTGACAAGCAGAGAGTTGTCAGCAGAGAGCACTGTGGTCAGACTGGAAAGAATTCCAGAAAGAAATACAACTTCCTCTGTAGTATACAGCAGCTAAGTACTGGAAGGAATAAGCCTAAATAGAAGTAATTTATAAATCTGTTTAACTTTCTGGCACCAGTTCATCTTGCGTATCCATAAGACTGTTTTCCCGCCGGGAATCACAAGGACGCCACCTCCTAAACATTCCTGCCAGGCATCTCCACAATATATTGCTGCACGACATCTCTACTAAGACCCACTGGTGTAAACCAAGACTTCCTCTCACGGCCGTGCACACACGCAGGCGCAGCAGAGTGAGGACCAGGAGAGCTGTCTGCCACCTCTCTGTTGGAGCACCATCCAAAGACAAGGTCAGGTGAGAGGTGCTGAGAACCAGATATATACGTTTAATAACTGGCAGTTTTACTATCTGTTTTAATCCAGTATTAAAGAGGTACTCCAGTGGGAATTATTTTTTTTTATACCAACTGGTGCCAGAAAGTTAAACCGATTTGTAAATTACTATTACAAAATATTAATCCTTCCAGTACAGAATGTTCCACAGGAAGTTATTTTCTTTTTGAATTTCTTTTCTGTCTGACCACAAGTGCTCTCTGCTGAATCCCCACTGCAAACCTATCCTGCTCTGGACAGTTCCTAAAATGGACAGAGGTGTCAGCAGAGAGCACTGTGGTCAGACAGAAAATAAATTCAAAAAAGAAAAGAACTTCCTGTGGAACATACAGCAGCTGATAAGTACTGGAAAGATTAATATTTTGTAATAGAAGTAATTTACAAATCTGTTTAACTTTCTGGCACCAGTTGATATATATATATATAAAAAAAAAAAAAAAAAAAAAAAAAAATTCCACAAGTACCCCTTCCCGACCCATATCATACATATACGACATTGGTTGGGTAAGCAGACATGACGCGTGTCAGGAGAAGAGATCAATAAAAAGTTTAAACATCCTATTTTATGGGGAATGCATTTAATATAGTGTAAGGAAAACCTAAAAAATATGAAGTAAAACAAGCCAATATCCGACACGTTTCAAGCTATATATATATATATATATATATATATATAGCTTGAAACGCAACGGGTATTGGCTTGTTTTACTATACATACACACACACACACACACATATATATATATATATATATATATATATATATATATCCAAAACAAAAGGATTCCAACAGCACTCCAAGTATCAAATCAAATGCAGGGTTTATTGACCTCAAGCATAAACTAGTGCTCAACAGTGTTACATTTTATCAAGTGTTCAATTATAAATTCCAATAAAACAATTACATAAAAATATCAATATAAGTACATAAAAACATTGTAAGAAAGTGAAAATACAATAACCATCAGTGTATCAATATACTGTGCTAGGCAGTCAAGTGCCATATATTCTACTACAGTATTAATAATGTGCATATATAAAGTGCATAAATAAAGTGCTCCAGGTGTACACATTAAAAACAATTTGGGAGCTGTAATGAGGGGGAGTGGAAACCTTCCCAGCCTGTTCGCACATGTAGTGGAGTTGTCTGACGCCATTACATCCACTATAATTATCTGTATGTCGGCATTAGATCACATGATCGATCACATGCCTTGACTCCGTGATGCGCGATCGCATCGGTGTTATCCGATGTCAACACGCATTAACACGTGCAAATAGTTTTATTGGAATTTGTAATTGAACACTTGATAAAATGTAACACTGTTGAGCACTAGTTTATGCTTGAGAAAGACCGCGTGAGGCCTTTGAAACGTCGCATTCACTGCTGACCATGGATCAATAAACACTGCATTTGATTTGATACTTGGAGTGCTGTTGGAATCCTTTTGTTTTGGATATCTATACTTGGTCTGCGACTGTGTGATGTCACGCTCCGCCCCTCAATGCAAGCCTCCCATAGGCTTGCATTGAGGGGCGGAGGCGTGACGTCACACGCCGTCGGCCCTGTGGTCGCCAGTAATCAGACCCGGAGCGAACACGCTCCAGGGACTGATTATAAACGGGGTGCCGCGTGCAAGATCCGGGGGGTCCCCTTTGGATAGGGGATAAGATGTCTAAGCACCGGAGAACCCCTTTAATGGACTTTTTACATCACTTTTTATGGATTTTTTTTTTTCTGCTATATGAAGTTACCAGTTACCACAAATGCTCAATTCTTGACTTTGGTATTTCTTTACGTTTACGCCATTTACCGTGCAGTTTAATTTAACATTATATTTAAATAATTCAGACATTTACGCACACAGCGATACCACATATGTTTGTTTATTTTTTTACATTATTTTATTAATAAAATGGGAAAAGGGGGGAGTAATTCAAACTTTTATTAGGGGGAGGGTTATACACAGTTATTAAATTTTTATACATATTTTTTTTTAGTCCCCATAGAGCACTATAACATGGAATCATTTGATTTCTAACACTGCTCAATGCTGTGGTATTATACAGCATTGGTCCGTGTTATCTGCTGTCTGTTGCTCTAGCCTGCCAAAACAGACTAGAGCCACCGTCCGAAGATCCAGCGGCTTGGCGGAAGGTAGGGACCTTCCAGCCATCAGTTAAGGTGATCCGGACTGCGCATTTGTCCCGCTGTGGTCCCAATCCCCCATAGCAACCGGCTTTAGGTCCCGTGATCAGTTTTGATCACTGGATCTAAAGGGTTAATAGCCTCACCACTGCAGGCTATTAGCTGTGCCCTGGCAGTTGATTCTAGCTGGGGGCCATGCGGTATGGAGCTGGATGACATCACAATCCCGCTCCGTAGCTGCTCCCTCCTTCCCAGGATGTACCCATACGCCCTGGGGAGGGAAGGGGTTAAAAGAGAACTCCAGCCAAATGAAACTACCCATATATAGCTTCACATGTTAAAGTTAACTCGAGTGTACAAGTGTAATCATAGCTAAGCACATACCCTGTTTCTCTCATTTTTTCCTCCAGACAGGAAGTCCATTAGTTCTTAGCACACATGATGACTGTTGTCTCCACTCCTCCAGACAGGAAGTCCAGCAGTTCTTAGCACACATGATGACTGTTATCTCCATTTTGCTGGGTGTAAACGACACGTCACTATGCAATGTCACACTTCTTTCTCCTCAGCTCTCAGAGAGGCTTCAGTATGATTGTCCCAGATTGGCTGAGGCACACACACCTCCCTCATCTATATTCACTACTTCTCTAATCATTTGACCTGCTTAGCTCTCTGTAGGCAGCTCCTCCTGGCAGCTGACACAGGAAACAAGCACAGGGGCTGATGGTCTGTGTAGTTTTCGGCAGCTCTCAGCAACTTGTACAAACCAGGAAGTACCTGGATCTTCAAGGGCTGTTTATGGGGTTGTCTGATTTTAAAACAAATCAGCTGGGATGCCTTGTGGAGTCATGGTGAGCATATATGTGTGTATACACATACATGAGCATATATGTGTGTATATATCTCAGATGTTTTTGCAGTCAAAACTCATCCACTTGGAGTCTGTTCTCCTAGATATCAGTTGGTCAGAGCCAAAAAGGATGCAGTAGAGGGTGCTTCTCCACAAACTGGCAACTGGGCTTCTGAGACCAACAGAAGGCCATTGGGTTCATCAAAAATGAAAGGTTTTCCTTTGATATAGAACCTATTCATTTAACCTTTTACCTCCTGGAAGATGGAGACGATCCATCCACTATAGACCTAAAGGACATGTACTTGCACATCTCTTTTTGCAGAAACTACTGCAGATTGCAGCACATGACAGTCTGGATAGAAGTCTGCTTCATCCTTTAGTCCACTCTTAAAGCGTTACTGCCATTAGTAAAAAAATAATAAAAAAAATGCTTAAAGGGGTATTCTGTTTTTATTTGACTATGCTACAGGGGCTGTAAAGTTAGTGTAGTTCATAATATAGTGTCTGTACCTGTGTTTCATGGTGGTGTCGCAATTCTTCTGTGATGTTTGCCCAATGTTTATTTTTAGCAACATACAAAATGATGTCATCTTAAGTTTTTCAAGGTTGCAGTGCGGCCCGAGACATTACATCACTAGTCAGGTGTTCAGAAAGAGCCTGTCTTAGCTTCAATTGGTGAGGCGATTGCTGGGTGGAAGGGAAATCATTCTGCAAGGAATTATTGTTTTACAACAGCTAGTGGCACCCTGATTAGAAGTGCTTGAAGAAGAAACCGGTCCGGTTTCGTAACGCGTAGCATGTTTTAATAAATCAAGTTTTTATTGTCACACCTGGATCACCTTACTGGCAGTGCCCGTTATCCACCATGGAGTTTGGAGTGGTATTAGAATCTATTACTCACACTTGGGAGCTTGAGGAGAAATGTGCTGCAGCCTTAACCCCTTAACGACGCAGGATGTAAATGTATGTCCTGGTGAGGTGGTACCTAATGCACCGGGACTTAAGTCGGAGCGATGCCCGGATCATGAGAGGCAGGTCCCGGCTGCTGATCGCAGCCAGGGACCCACCCTTTAATGGCGGACATCCGCGATCCTGCGGATGTCCGCCATTAACCCCTCAGATGCCGTGATCAATACAGATCACGGCATCTGCAGCATCGTGGTCATTAAAATGGATGATCGGATCTCCTGCAGCGCTGCCGCGGCGATCCGATCATCCAGCTCAGCAGACGGAGGTCCCCTCACCTGCCTCCGCTTCCTTTCCGAAGTCTTTTGCTCTGATCTGCCTTCCCGCAGACCAGAGCGGAAGATGACCAATAATGCTGATCAGTGCTATATCCTATACATAGCACTGAACAGTATTAGCAATCGAATGATTGCTATAAATATTCCCCTATGGGGACTATTAAAGTGTAAAAATAAAAGTAAAAAAAAATTTGAAAAACCCCCTACCCCAATAAAAACGTAAATTGTCCCATTGTCCCTATTTCACCCCCAAAAAGTGTTAAAAAAATATTTTATATACATATTTGGTATCGCCGCCTGCCTAAATATCTGAACTATTAAAATAAAATGTTAATGATACCGTACGCTGAACGGCATGAACGTAAAATTTAAAAAAAAAGTCCAAAATAGATCCTTTTTTATAACATTTTATTCCCCAAAAAATGTTAAAAAAATGAATTAAAAGTTCTATATAAGCAAATATGGTATCAATAAAAAGTACAGATCACGGTACAAAAAAATGAGCCCTCATACCGCCGCTTATACGGAAAAATGAAAAAGTTATAGGTCTTCAAAATAGGGGGATTTTAAACGTACTAATTTGGTTAAACAGTTTGCGATTTTTTTTTTGCGCAACAGTAATAGAAAAGTGTGTCATCATGGGTATCCTTTTAATCGTATTGACCCAAAGATTAAAGAACACATGTCATTTTTACCGTAAATTGTACAGCGTGAAAACGAAACCTTCCAAAATTAACAAAATTGCAATTTTTTTTTTAATTTCCCCAAACAAACAGTATTTTTTTGGTTGCGCCATACATTTTATGGTAAAGTGAGTGATGGCATTACAACGGACAACTGGTCGTGCAAAAAAACAAGCCCTCATACTGGTCTGTGGATGAAAATATAAAAGAGTTAGGATTTTTTTGAAAGCGAGGAGGGAAAAACAGAAACGTAAACATAAAATTGTCTGCCTCCCTAAGGCCCAAATGGGCTGCGTCCTTAAGGGGTTAAATAACCAAGTGCATATATGTGTTGTGCCGGAATTTGCACAACTGTTTTAGGTGAGTTAACCCTTGGCTCACCTATTTCTAATTTTTATGCTGAAGGTGTCTTTTGTATTTTAAACAAGTAATCATGAGACTAGTAGTTGAAGGGAGGGAACCCCAACAGGAAACAAAAAGATAGCCACAGTGTTATGGTTGACTCAGAACATAGCTGTTTAGCTCCAAGAAAAGCACAATCCTTCCTAAGCATGTCAATTACTGCCTGGCATGCCGTTGTCACTGGCCTAAGAGAGCCATGGTATTACATATCATGGTCTACCCCTGAACAAATGCTGACAGTAGGCACTTGTGCATCAGAATTGGACCATGGAGCATTGGGAAAAGGTGACCTGGGCTGAAGAATAAGTTTTCCTTTTACATCATGAGAAAGGCCAGGTGTGTGTGCGTCACTTACCTGAGGAAAAAGATAGCACCAGGATGCCCTAAAGAAAAAAAGACAATATGCTGCTGGGAAACCTATAAGATGAATATTACTTGCACACATATCACTTTGGCTAGGTTCATTCCGTCATTGTGCTCCGACCTGGTCAGAGTCCGTTCACCGTCTTATTGCGCCTAACAGACTCTAAACAGGTCAGGGTACAACTGCACAAGGCCTAAAAGGATCCCATTGGCTTGACTGGGGTCTGTCATGTGTCCAGTATTTTACAGAAGCAAAGCAGAGAAAAACTGTCTTATTTGTCCACAGCAACCAACTGCAGCTCGGCTTTCATTTTACTTGAGTTTAAGATAAGAAAGCTGAGTTGTTGCTATGGGCAAATCACTACAGTTTTGTCTCAGACCGATTGATTAATCTGGGCCTAAGAGTTCAAAATGTTGATATGGCTTCCAAATGATCAAGTATCTGTAGAATCCGCTGGAAAAGCAAGTCTAATCCATGGAAGCCACACCTCTCACTTTACAGGACTGGAAGATTCTGCTGCTAATGTACCAGATGCCACAGGACTTCTTTGGATATCTTATTAAGTCCATGCCTCAATGGGTCAGAACGGTTTAGACAGCAAGAGGAGGACCTATTATGAGGCAATTATGGCTGATGAGTGTATTGCGGTAGGCTATCCTGATATCCATTCCTGTCTCAAAGTCTAGTCACTGTCACTCTCATGTGCCTCGAGTCCTGTTGCACATATAGGGAGTTGTGATTAGATGTTATCTTTATTCCTATTTGGAACACTAGTGATATCTTGTTTTTAAAGTATGTTAAAGTGTACCTAAAAAAAAAATAACCCCTTAAAGGGGTACTCCGGAGGAAAACAATTTTTTTCATATCAACTGGCTCCAGAAAGTTAAACCGATTTGTAAATTACTTCTATTACAAAAAATTCTTAATCTTTCCGGTACTTATCAGCTACTGTATACTACAGAGGAAGTTGTATAGTTCTTTTTTAGTCTGACCACAATGCACTCTTGCTGACACTTTTTTTATTATAAAAATACAAAACAATTCCAAAAAACAAGAACACAAAACAAGCTTAACTAGCTACAACAGAAATGTAAAATAAAATAAAACCCTGCCTAACCGGCCAGCCCAGCTTTAATAAATTCCAAAATATACCAAACTACAACTATACTATACCTATACACCTAAGCAAACTATGAAATTCACACTCACACACATAACATTAAAAAAAAAATATATATATACCTTAAAGGGGTACTCCGGAGGAAAACTATTTTTTTCATATCAACTGGCTCCAGAAAGTTAAACAGATTTGTAAATTACTTCTATTACAAAACATTCTTAATCTTTCCGGTACTTATCAGCTACTGTATACTACAGAGGAAGTTGTATAGTTCTTTTTTAGTCTGACCACAATGCACTCTTGCTGACACCTCTGTCTGTGTCAGTAACTTTCTAGAGTAGGAGCTAATCCCCATAGCAAACCTCTCCTGCTCTGAACAGTTCCTGACATGGACAGAGGTGTCAGCAGAGAGCACTGTGGTCAGACAAAAAAGAACAACTCAACTTCCTCTGGTGTACAAAGCAGCTGATAAGCACTGGAAGGATTAAGATTTTTCATAGAAGTGATTTACAAATCTGTTTAACTTTCTGTCACCAATTAATTTGAAAACAAATAGTTTTCCACTGGAGTACCCCTTTAAATGGGTACTGTCAGATACAAAAACTTTTTATATGTTGTACATCTTTGCAAAACATCAAACTTTCTGATATTCTTCAGGAGAAAATTTCCTTTTTATAGAAATCATGTTTAATCTAAAACACCCCACATGATCCAGAACACAATCCTGTCCAGCTGCAGCATCATCTTTTACCAACCTGAAGCACAGGCATGGGCAAAGTCCAGTAAGTTATGGTGGGACTAGCACTCCTCTGTGTTCACTCCTGTCCTATCAGACTGCAGCAGAGAAGAGGGGGTTGCAGAGCAGCCTGCAGTAATTGGATGAAGAGACCCTGCAGGAGACAGCAAGGGAACCCAGTGTAGTGGACATGAAATGCTACAATTGGAGGTAGTGAAAGCGCTCAGACGAGGGGAGACCCAAACGAGATTGTAGTTGATCAAAAGGTAAGAGAGTACGCGAGAGGGGGTCAACTTCATCCGCCCAACAAAAGAGGTCCCGAGTCCTCCATTCCCGCACCATAACTGTAGACAAACCAAAGGGAAAGTCAGAATGATAGAGAAAAGACCTAATAGGGGAGGACGGAGAGAATAGTTTAAATTTCCTAGAGCAGTACTCCAAACATACTTAGAAAACGCCATAGGCCCTTTCCCATATCACCCTTCACTGAGGGAGGGCGATAACAGTACCGAGCGCCTCCTCCCATCGGTTCATATATCAATGAGACACCTGAGCACCCTCAGAAGGTTGAAGAAGCAGGGAATAGATATCGGAGAGGAGACCCCTCGCCTGAAGCCCACCACGACAGTCTCTCAAAGTCAGTGGGTAAGTAGACAGCAAGGGATTCCAGTGTAGTGGACATGAAATGCTACAATTGGAGGTAGTGAAAGCGCTCAGACAAGGGGAGACCCCAACGAGATTGTAGTTAATCAAAAGGTAAGAGAGTACGCGAGAGGGGGTCAACTACATCCACCCAACAAAAGAGGTCCAGAGTCCTCCATTCCCGCACCATAACTGTAGACAAACCAGAGGGAAAGTCAGAATGATAGAGAAAAGACCTAAGAGGGGAGGACGGAGAGAATAGTTTCAATTTCCTAGAGCAGTACCCCAAACATACTTAGAAAACGCCATAGGGCTCAAGAGGGGGTGGAGGCCAGAGTGGCCCAGAGAAGTTTATTAGGGTGGACAGGCACCAGCCAAAGTTTCTATAGCTCCATCCAACGACTGTAGGCACGATAAGTAGACCAGGCCGCAAGATGACGGAGATGGGCAGCCCAGTAGTATTTCACCCCGTCCGGTACCGCTAACCCCCCATACATCCTACCTATCATCATTACAGATATCGGAAGCCAATGCCTCTTACTATTCCATATAAACCGAAAAATAGCCGTCTGCAGGGAACACAAAGTGGACAACGGCACAAGGAACGGCAGTGTTTCAAAAAAGTAGAGTAACTTCGCCAGGATAGTCATCTTGACAGCTGCGATACGACCAAAAAAGGAGATATACTGTGACTGCCATCTCTCCACGAGGGCTCGGAGTTCCCTAAAAAGGGGGAGGTAATTAGTAGAGTAAAGCGAGGAGTAGTGAGAAGAGATCCATACCCCTAGGTACTCAAGAGCAGAAAAAGACCACTTAAAAGAATAGTAAGAGCGTAGGAGGGTAGAAAGTGACAGGGGAAGATTAAGAGGGAGCGCCTCCTACTTAGAGAAGTTGACCTTGTAGCCAGAGACTACTCCATAAGCACGGTGAACCTTGTAAAGACTAGGGAGAGAAAGCAAAGGACGAGAAAGCGTAAGCAGGACATCATCAGCAAACAAACACATTTTAAATTCCCTGTCATGTAAAGAAACACCAGTGATGTCCGGATCCCCCCTAAACAAAGCAGCCAGGGATTCAATACAGAGAGCAAAGATCAAGGGGGATAACGGACAGCCTTGACGAGTCCCATTAAATAAAGGAAAAACAGGAGAAGGTGCAGTTTGAGAGAAGCAGTAGGAGAGGAGTGCAGACCCCGCAGAACAGTCAAAAATTTACCCCCAATCCCAAACTTTTGTAAAGTAGCAAAGAGAAAGGGCCACCCCAATCTATCAAAAGCCTTTTCGGCATCTAGACTAAGGAGCAATGCTTGTTCAGACCTCCGATTGATCAGATCCACCAGACCAATCACCCTTTTAGTGTTGTCATCACCCTGACGGCAGGGAATAAACCCAACCTGATCCTTATGGATGAGGGAAGGGAGAAAAGAGCAAAGCCTGATGGCCAACACTTTGGAGAAAAGCTTAAGGTCAGAATTAAGGAGGGCAATAGGCCTTTAGCTAGAACAATCATGGGGATCTTTACCTGGTTTGGGTATCAGAGTAATGAGGGAGTGTAGGAAGGACTGGGGGATCGCCTCCCCATCCATGAAGGAATTAAAGAGCGGAACAAGTTTAGGCACCAGAACAGAAGAGAAAGTCTTATAGTACAGGTAAGTGAAGCCGTCTGGGCCCGGGGAGCGGCCAGTTGGGAGGGATTTAAGAACCTCTAAAAGTTCCTCCCCCGTGATAGGAGCATTGAGAACATCCCGAGTTTAGCAAAAACCCTCCGTAAAAAAGGGGACCTGGGAGGTGTTAGGGGCGTAGATATTACATAGTAAAAGCGGGAATCACCCCAAAACCCCCTCCACTATCAAATAAAACTCAATTGAAGTCAAAGTTGCGGATAGACCTAGCTTTGGCCATAATAGCTTCTTTCAGGCAGAAATCGTGCACGCAACAGATAACATGACGCAGAGCGCCCGTGGTGGATTTAGGGCGAAGCGCTCTGTGAGCTCTGTCCAATGTGATCTTATGGGAGGTCGGTTCCCCAAGGATAAGGTTAAAAAGAGCTTCCAGGGTGACAAAGAGATCCTCTTCATGGGTGGCCTCCGGCAATCCCTGTACTCTGATGTTGTTGCGCCTACCCCTATTATCAAGATCCTCAACATGAGCATGGAGATCTCCGAGAAAGTCCTTTTGGGAAGCAATAGTGGAATGCAGCTGCGCTATATACGCCCTTGTATGATCATGAGCATCCTCAAATTCATCCACACGGTCAGAGACATGTTGAAGATCCCGGCGCATGTCAGATATCTCCGCCCTACAGGCATCCTTGACCTCAGCAACAAGGGAGCGAAAGTCCTCTTTCGTTGTAATTTGGGAGAGTAACTGACTTAAGTCGGGAAGTGCAGAAGAATGTAGTGAGATACCAGAGCAGGGTATGCCAGAACCAGGTATGGAGTCCCAGGAGGGTGATGCCGGAGCCAGTCCTGCAGTCTGGGAAGATGGAGGGGGACTGATGGAGGGTCCCAGCAGGCAGCATGGTAGAGTAGCGAAGCCTCTGCGGTCTAGGGGAGCACACAGTGAAGCTGACCGCAAGGGGATCCAGAGGGACAGGTGCAGAAGCCCCCGAAGCCGCCAGCGGATTCCCAGCCGGGGAAGAGGGAGGCTCAAACGGAGTGACAGTATCCCCTATGGGAATTCCAGGGAAGGGGGAGGCTAGGCAAGGTGGAGCAGCTGCAGCTTGAGGGCAAGAGTGCCGGGGAGAGGTGCCTACCGCCACCAGGGAGGCCCAGGAATGGCTGCGGAGCAGTTCACTGGAAGGTGCAGGAGAAGATGCCTCTAGTGTGGACAGGGGGACAGCACCACAGGGAGCTTCGGGCCGTGCAGGAAAGCTCTCCGCCACACTCACCGGCAGCAGCCCCGACACCAGAGGGGAGGCCACGTCACAAGCGGCATCTGCCGGGGCCTCAGCCAGGCACTGCGCAGCAGCGCTGCACACCGCTAGAGGAGTCCGGGATCCCGGCGTGCACGGAGACGTGGAGGTGAGTGAGAGGTCCCGGGTTCCACGGGTGGCCAGCAGAGAAGCGCTCCTGATGAAGAGATTGTCGGCTGCCTGAGCGGGAGCGCAAGCCCAGCACAGGCCCAGTAATGGTGGGCAGAGGTAGGAGGTAGTTGCCAGAGGCGCTGCAGGAGTCCAGTGGCAGGGTGAGACAGCCTAGCAGGTGCAGAGGGGTTCCTGGGGCGTTTAGAGTTCTTCCCCATGGGTCAGCAGGGTCACAGGGGTAATTCCGAGGCTATTATATGGCCAGCAGAGCGGGAGCACCCTCAGTCATCGTCCATCTCCGTTGGCCCCAAGCCATGCCCGAGGGGGGAAACTTTTCAAGATGGGTGGTGACCATGGTGGCCATTTTGAAGTCGGCCATTTTGAATCCAACTTTTGTTTTTTCAATAGGAAGAGGGTCATGTGACACATCAAACGTATTGGGAATTTTACAAGAAAAACAATGATGTGCTTGGTTTTAACGTAACTTTATTCTTTCATAAGTTATTTACAAGTTTCTGACCACTTATAAAATGTGTTCAATGTGCTGCCCATTGTGTTGGATTGTCAATGCAACCCTCTTCTCCCACTCTTCACACACTAATAGCAACACTGCAGGAGAAATGCTAGCACAGGCTACCAATATCCGTAGTTTCAGGTGCTGCACATCTCGTATCTTCACAGCATAGACAATTGCCTTCAGATGACCCCAAAGATAAAAGTCTAAGGGGGTCAGACCGGGAGACTTTGGGGGCCATTCAACTGGCCCATGAAGACCAATCCACTTTCCAGGAAACTGTTTATCTAGGAATGCTCGGATCTGACACCCATAATGTGGTGGTCACCATCTTGCTGGAAAAACTCAGGGAACGTGCCAACTTCAGTGTATAAAGAGGGAGACACATCATCATGTAGCAATTTTGCATATCCAGTGGCCTTGAGGTTTCCATTGATGAAGAATGGCCCCACTATCTTTGTACCCCATATACCACACCATACCATCAATTTTTTGTGTTCCAACAGTCTTGGAGGGATCTATCCAATGTGGGTTAGTGTCAGACCAATAGCGGTGGTTTTGTTTGTTAACTTCACCATTCACATAAAAGTTTGCCTCATCACTGAACAAAATCTTCTGCGTAAACTGAGGGTCCTGTTCCAATTTTTTGTTTTGCCCATTCTGCACCCGAAACTATGGATACTGGAAGCCTGTGCTAGCATTTCTCCTGCGGTGTTGCTATCAGTGTGTGAAGAGTGGGAGAAGAGGGTTGCATTGACAATCCAACACAATGGGCAGCACATTGAACACATTTTATAAGTGGTCAGAAACTTGTAAATAACTCATGAAAGAATAAAGTTATGTTAAAACCAAGCACATCATTGTTTTTCTTGTGAAATTCCCAATAAGTTTGATGTGTCACATGACCCTCTTCCTATTGAAAAAACAAAACTTGGATTCAAAATGGCCGACTTCAAAATGGCTGCCATGGTCACCACCCATCTTGAAAAGTTTCCCCCCTCACATATACTAATGTGCCACAAACAGGAAGTTAATATCACCAACCATTCCCATTTTATTAAGATGTATCCATATAAATGGCCCACCCTGTAGTATACTTAACCTGTAATGTTATTACTCTCCAAAAATGCATTCAGACCCCTTTTGAACTCTTTTACAGAGTTCACCATGACCACCTCCTCTGGGAGAGAATTCCAGTCTCACTGCTCTTACAGTAAAGAACCCCCATCTGTGCTGGTGTAGAAACCTTCTTTCCTCTAGACGTAGAGGATGTCCCCTTGTTATAGATACAGTCCTGGGTATAAATAGATCATGGGAGAGATCTCTGTACGGTCCCCTGATATATTTATACATAGTTATTAGGTCTCCCCTAAGACTTCTTTTTCTAAACTAAATAACCCCAATTCTGCTAATCTTTCTGGGTACTGTAGTCCTCCCATTCCCCGTATTACTCTGGTTGCCCATCTTTGAACCCTCTCCAGCTCCACTATATCTTTCTTGTACACTGGTGCCCAGTACTGTACACGGTATTCTATGTGTGGTCTGACTTGTGATATGCACAGCGGTAGAATTATTTCCTTGTCATGGGCATCTATGCCCCTATTGATGCACCCCATGATTTTATTTGCCTTGGCAGCAGCTGCCCGACACTGTGGTCACTACAGCTAAATTTACTGTTACGGGTGGGTTCACACCATGATTTTTCTATACAGTTTTTGGATACGTTAAAAAAAAAAAAAAAGTATGCAACCGTACAGCAAACCGTGGCCATAGACTTTCCATTCAAATCCATATGCACCATATTGTATACGGTTGTCTCTGTTTTTAAAACCACACGTTTTTTAACTTTTTTTTTCTGGACAGAAAACCTTGGCCTGCCACGGTTTTTGGGCCTGGTGAATTAAACCGTATAATTTTTTTTTAAACATGGGAGTCAATGGGAACCGTACAGACCTGTATGTGTGTACGGTTCCATCCAGTTTTCACCATATGGTTTTTGACTTTGCAGTAATTTTTCTTGGAATTTCAATCAAACAAGTGAAAATGTATTCATAATGGAGTGAAAAGTTCAAAACGTATACGTTTTTTTTCGTAAAAAAACGGATGCAGCCGGACATCATTTTTCAAACCATATACGGTTTTCAACCGTATACGGATAAAACTTTGTAAACACGTTTTGATACAGTTTAGACAGGTTTTGAGGAATCCGTTTTTTTTAATCAAAAACCTGATAAAAAACTGTATTGCAAAAACGTGGTGTGAACCCACCCTAAGACTCCCAAGTCTTTTTCCACGTCAGTCGTCCCAAGTGTGCTCCCATTTAATACATAACCCTAGCCCGGATTTTTCCTCCCCATGTGCATTACCTTACATTTATCAGTGTTGAACCTCATCTGCCACTTCCCAGCCCAAACCTCCAACCTATCCAGATCCATTTGTAACAGTGCACTGTCCTCTATTGTGTTTACCACTTTACAGAGTTTAGTGTCATATGCAAAGATTGCTACTTTACTATTCAACCCCTCTACAAGGTCATTAATAAATATATTAAATAGAACAGGACCCAAGACTGACCCCTGTGGTACCCCACTAGTAACAGTCACCCAATAAGAATAAGTACCATTAATAACCACCCTCTGTTTCCTATCACTGAGCCAGTTACTTACCCACTTATACACATTCTCCCCCAGCCACATCCTTCTCATTTTATGCACCAACCTTTTATGTGGCACTGTATCAAATGCTTTGGAAAAATCCAGATATACAACATCCAGAGATTTCCCCTGGTCCAGTCTGGAGCTCACCTCCTCATAAAAGCTGATCAGGTTAGTCTGACAGGACCGATCCCTCATAAATCCATGCTGATACGGGGTCATACATTTATTTTTATCAAGATATTCCAAAATAGCATCTCTTAGAAAACCCTCAAACTATTTACATACAATGGAGATAAAACTAACAGGTCTATAATAACCGGGGTCACCTTTTGACCCCTTTTTAAATATTGGCACCACATTTGCCATGCGCCAGTCCTGGGGAACAGTCCCTGTCACTATAGAATACTAAAAATAGGGGGCTGTCTATAACATTACTTAATTCCTTTAGAACATGGGGGTGAATGCCATCTGGACCTGGTGATTTGTCTATTTTGATTTTTTGTAGGCGGCACTGTACTTCTTCCTGGGTTAGACAGGTGACCCCCGCCCAGGGGACTACTTGCGGGGCCTAGTCAGGAGCATCCCCTGGGGATGGTGAGGATAAAGACTTTACCCTATATAACGCTTTACCAAGTGTTATATAGGGTGAAATCTGATGATTGGTTCCCTTTAACTCTACTATATTATTAGCGGACATACAGGTAAGGGCTCGTTCACACTGCCGTAGGACTTTATGTGGAGCTCCGTCAGAAGTTTCATCAAGTTTGGCGTAGAAAAAAAAAATAGTGCAGACACTTATGTTTATGCAAGTGAATGCGGTCCGTCTGGACCCGGCAGTAGCCGTTTCACAGTCCGTTCGGCTCAGACAAAAAAAAAAAAAAAAAGCCTTACAGACCGTAAAAGGGTCGGATGCGAATGGCAATGTGAACCTAGCCTTACATGTGTGCCAAGTTTTATAGCAATATCTCCAGCCATTTGGAAGTGATGCTGGAACATACACACATAGAGGTTTATATATATATATATATATATATATATATATATATATATATATATATATATATATATATATATATATAGATTGAGGAATTTACAGGTCATTGTAAGGATCGCTTCATTATTTGATGGCTCCCAGTGTATGCAGCGCGTGTTCTTATCAGTCTTCTGAGCAATAGGAACATATCAATTAGGATTTATATGATTCATTATGGGTTTCCAGTGTGTCTGTAAGAATTGTCCATAAACAAATAGACAGACTGGCTACACTGAATACCAGCGGGAGATAGTAAGCGCTACTGTGTGTGGTAATCGCCTCGGAGCCAGAACAGCACTGTAGCCAACACCGCTCCAACTAAGGAAAACTCCACGCTCCAAAAATCCCGATAGGAAAAGGAAGCGACGTCACCGCGAGGATCCTCCGTGACGTCACACGTTCAAGTTCGAATCCGGGCAGCACTCCTCGATACTAATGTGCGTTGTGTTGTTCTTTTTTTTCTCGCTCTTTTGTGACGTAGCCCCGGCTCCTGCCCGCTGATTGGTCGAGGCGGGGAGAGAAGCACACAAGCTCCTCCCGCGGAGTCCCCGCCCCTCAGACGGTGTCCAGAGCAGTAAGCCGCAAGCGCTGGGCTTAGGTGAGTCCGAGGCCGCTATGTCCCAGGTGTGAGCGCGGGGTCACCTGTCTACCTGCGGGGCTGCGCGCCCTTCTCTGCGGCGGCCACTCGTGGTCCCCTGCGTTGGAGTGCGGTGTGTTTACCGAGAGCTCTCTGTGTAGTCGGTGGCGTGTGCATGTCCGCTGGAGGTCGGGTACAGCCAGATAGATGCTGGTGTCTGTGGGCGACATGTTGTGCGGCACGGGTGACCTCTTACCTCGCTGCGTGTCCTTCTGGGGCGCCCACGTGCGTGCAGCCTGAGTGCCCGGGGGAGGTGTCAGCGGGAGCCGGGCGCTGTGATTTTCCGGGGGGTGAGAAGTCTACACGTGCAAGGGGCTGGTGACCCCGGGCAGGCATGGTCGGCCTACAGCCTATAAATAGCCGCCTGCATCAGGCTGTGGACGGGACTATTTATATACGTGGAGGAGGGGGTTATACGGGTGTGTTTGGAGGGTGACCCGGTCACATGGCGGAGTAGTGTGAGCCCTCCATGCTGTGCCCAGCCCATCCAGCTGAAGTGAACTCCCGGAGGGGGCTGGGTCGGTCATACAATGGCGCGGCTGACACTTACAGCTAGTGCGGAGACACTTTCACCTTCAGGGTATAGAATTCCTGTGCTGTGACCCCAGGTGCCCCATCAAGGTCACTCCCACTAATGTCCGGCTCAAAGGTCATCGGCGCTGCTGCATGTTACCTGTGGGGCCAGCCCGTGTGTAGGCTGTGACATTGGGGAAATCAGTGCAGTATGGCAGTGCCCTGCCCCCTCATGTGCCAGCCACAAGTGTCACACATGGCAGTGTCCTCTCACCACGCCAGGGACTGTTCAGCTGCACAGACACCATGTGCTTTATTCTTGTTAGTACCTACTAGTGCCAGTACTTACTACTACTAATGCACCTTGACTGTGTGCAGTGTGACTTACAACCAGCCATGATGGGAATGTCCTAGGACAGGATCACTACTCATACATGGATGTAAGTGTTATATACTAAAGAGTGTTTATATACAGTGGTCCCTCAAATTACAATATTGGTTCCAGGACGACCATTGTATATTGAGACCATTGGGGAGATTCATCAAACTGTGTGAGAAAAAGTGGAGGGATTTTCCCCACAGCAACCAATCACAGTTCAGCTTTCACTTTACCACAGCTCGCTAGCTAAGCTGTGATTGGTTGCTGTAGAAAAATTGCCTCATTTTCTCATTTGCTAAATCTTCCCCCATAACTCCATGGAAACCTGGTCATTGGTTCTGAAGCCCCAAAATGTCATTCAAAAATAGGAAAAAGTGAGGATTAGAGAAAAATAAGTAGATAACGAATCTAGATAAAGTCCTTATAAAAGTAAGAAATCTGCTGGGAGCTGTAATCACGGTCTATGTAGAGGACAGGAGCTTCTTCAGGGTGTTGTACAGTACACTCATTTGGGGAGATTTATCAAAACCTGTGCAGAGGAAGAGTGGTGTAGTTGCCCATAGCAACCAATCAGATTGCTTCTTTCATTTTCCACAGGCCTCGTTAGAGGCCTGTTGAAAATGAAAGAAGCAATCTGATTGGTTGCTACGGGCAACTGCACTGCACCACTCTTCCTCTGCACAGGTTTTGATAAATCTCCCCCAATGTCCTAAAATAAAAGTGTAACATGGAGCCACCCTCATCTGGTGTCCCAAGGAGCAACTAAGGCTACTTTCACACTGCCTTTGTGCCCCACCCTTAAATGGGCACTGTCATGAATTAAAATAAATTGATGTTATAGTACTTAAGTACTACAACATATCTCTAATATACTTTCATTTAAAAAAGTGATTTTAAACCAGTTTAGCGGAGTAGCACTGCTGCGCTAACAAAGTTATTGTTTTCACCACAGGGTGCATCCAGCTGTTTCACCACTACAACTCCCAGAATGCCATGACAGCCAGTAGATGTCAGGGCAAGCTGGGAGTTGTAGTGGTGAAACCTCTGGAGGCACCCTGTATAGTGAACTAAGGGCGGAAGTGTCAGCCCCAGCAGGCATCAGTGACGTTACGCCTGCTGGGGAAGTCTGCCTGGTAGTGAGCACACTACCAGGCAGACAAAAAGCCATTTTAATATAGTAAAAAAAAAAATGTAAAGGCAGGGAGGGTGTTAGGGAGAGATGGGCAATAGGCAGGGACAGAAAGAAAAAAAAAATGGATGGTGGGAGCTACCCTTTAACGGATAAATGCGGCGCAAAACCTTTAACTCCTCCTGTGCCCGGGCTGCAAAAACTTAAAAAAAAAAGAGAATATGTTAACTCGCCTTCCTATGTTCCCCTTTTGCGGCGATATAGACGTCCTGTTCTTCCTTCGCTGCTTGTCTCCTTGCTCTTTTTGGCTTCTGTCACACTGCGGTCAGCGCATCGCCGGCCACAGCGATGTCCCGCCTCGGCCGAATATAGGCTGAGCACACTGTCATGTAAGGAGCCCAGGCAGCAGGGAGGAGGTGAGGCCCGAACTCCTTACATTTTTCAGGCTATTTAGTACCACCCTGTACTGTAGGGAGGCGCTACCAGACAGGAATTCAGTGCATACACTTCGGTAATACAGGTGTTTACTAGTGCTGGGCGGTATACCGGTCCATACCGAATACCGAAATTTGTCCTGCATATGAATTTTTCCCATACCGCAATACCGGTTTGGCCCCTCCCCCTCAGGAATGAATGAAGTATCAACCCAGTGCTGTGCTGTCCTAATATGTGACCCGCGAGCGCTGTTCTGCTTCAACACCCCCCTCAAATTATCAGCCAAGCATAGCGCTGTCCTCATCGGGGAACCAATCACGTCACCTGCGAGCACTGCCCTCCTCGTCCTCCTGTTTGTTGCGGGCTGCTGGCACTGGAACTCTGTACTGTACGCTGTATCTCTATTCCCGGTCTGCAATAGATAAACTAAATAAACTTTAACTCACTTCCCCCGTTGGAGAGCCATCAGCCTATCACCAGCCGCAGCGATGTTCCGCCTCTGCCGGTGATAAGCCGGCTTCTTATATGACAGTGCGCTCAACCTATCACCGGCCGAGGCGGAACATTGCTGCGGCCGGTGATAGGATGACGGCTCTCCAATGTTCCGTCCCCAGGAAGCAGGTGACTCCGGTAAAGTTTATTTTGTTTATTTTGCAGCCTGGGCATAGGGATACAGCGTACACTACAGAGTTCCAGCGCCGGCGGTCCGCAACAAACAGGAGGACCAGGAGGGCAGCGCTTGCGGGGTGACATGTGATTAGTTCCCCAATGTGGACAGCATAGCACTGGGCTGATAATTAATTTGGGGGGGGGGGGGAGAGAAGCAGAACAGTGCTCGCGGGTCACATGATTTTGGGGGGGGAGAAATACCGTTATATACCATGGAACCGCCATATGTTACAAAAATACTGTGATACACATTTTTGGTCATGCCGCCCAGCTCTGTTTTACAAGTGAATGCCCATTCTGATTGGTCGGTTCTTCCAGCCATTGACACATTTCACAGATCTGCACTGTCTGTACATTGTATGTTGAGTCTGGTTTCAAGTTACAATGGTCCAGAAAAGACCATTGTATGTTGAAACGATTGTATGTTGAGGCCATTATAAGTTGAGGGATCACTGTACAAAAAAAAATAAATTTTTTTTTAGGTAAGGATAAATACTTTCCACGGTGACCCAGAAGTAATCACATTTTGCATTGGTTAGTGAGCACCATTTAATAAGACAGTGTTTTCCTCCAGGTTCTGCAAAACTACAACTCCCAGCATGCCCAGACAGCCAAAAGCTGGAGGCATCCTAGTTGGGAAACACTATATTTAGGTCTGCTGTGCTATAAGCGAGGGAATTAGGAAAGCAAAACCTACCTAGCTTTGGTTTTTTATTACATTTTTAGTATTAAACTAGTACTATAGGATCTGGTTTTGTTATAACTGTTCATTTTTTATTTCCCCATAATGAGCTAGTAAAGAGCTTGTATAATGGAGAAATAGTTTGGGGGGCAACTTGGTATTTTGAGTTGAACAGAGGATTTTGGGGACTATAAAAGATTTCAATAAATTCTTCCTGATAGAGACTTGAAAATACATAAAGGGAATCAACACAGTAAAGGAAGAGAGCATATTTAAAAGAAGAAAAACTACCACAAGAGGACATAGTTTTAAATTAGATGGACAAAGGTTTAAAAGTAATATGAGGAAGTATTATTTTACTGAGTAGTGGATGCATGGAATAGCCATCCTGCAGAAGTGGTCACTGCAAATACAGTGAAGGAGTTTAACCCCTTAAGGACATGCACCGTAAATGTACGACGCTGCATAGCACCTCTTAGCACACAGCGCCGTACATTTACGGCACGGCTGTGATACGAGCGCAGGAGCTGCGCTCTCTTCATTCCCTGCGGGTCCCGGTGGCTGTCGGCAGCCGTGGACCTGCCGGTAACGGCGGACATCAGCAATCGTGCTGATGTCTGTCATTAACCCCTCAGGTGCCATGATCAATACAGATCACGGCATCTGCGGCAGTGCGTCACTTATAATGGCTGATCTAATTCGCAGGGATCAGATCAGCCAAGATGGCGGACGGAGGTCCCCTCACCTGCCTCTGTCTGTCTCCCAGGGTCTTCTGCACTGATCTGCCTTCCAGCAGACCAGAGAAGATTACCAATAATACTATACTGATCAGTGCTATGCCCTATACATAGCACTGAATAGTATTATCAATCTAATGATTGAAATAAAACCCAGTACCCACTAGCGGTGTCAAATGTGCCACCCGCGAGCGCTACCATCACCGCTAGCAGGGTCCCTGTGCAACACCAACCCCCCCCCCCCCCCCCCCCGCGAGCGCTACCATCACTGCTAGCGGGGTCCCTGTGCCCACTAGCTGTGTCACAAGAATGCAGAGTTCGGCTCTGTTCCCCATCCCTGTCAGCTCTTAAGGTACGGGAACAGATTTAAAAGCCTCGCGCGCGCAGCTAACGTAGTTCCTAGCGCTACGTTAGCCCTACGCTATTTGCGTAGTGCTGCGCCTGCGCAGTACTATGTTAGCTGCGCACGAGGCTTTTAAATCTGTTCCCATACCCTAAGAGCTGACAGGGAGGGGGAACAGAGCCGCGCTCGGAATTCTTGTGACACCGCTAGTGGGCACAGGGACCCCGCTAGCGGTGATGGTAGCGCTCGCGGGGGGGGGGGGGCACATTTGACACCGCTAGTGGGCACAGGGACCCCGCTAGCAGTGATGGTAGCACTCGCAGGGGGCACATTTGACACCGCTAGTGGGCACAGGGACCCCGCTAATGGTGGGGATTGATCACAAGCCTCTTATGGGTCTGGGAATGGAAATATAAGAGCTATGAATTTTAGAAGGTGAGGAGGAAAAAACAATAACGCAAAAATAAAATTGGCTGCATCCTTAAGGTGAAAATGGGCTTAGTCCTTAAGGGGTTAAACATTCATGGGATAAGCATACGGCTATCCTTCATATAAGATAGGGCCAGGGACTATTGATAGGATTCAGATTATTGGGCAGACTAGATGGGCCAAATGGTTCTTACCTGCCGACACATTCTATGTTTCCTGCCCTTCCAGGATAGAGAGGGAACCCACACGTGACCCCTTAGTCAATGTTCACACGCCAGAATTTCTGCATGGAAATGCAGCTTGTGTTTATAGCCTTATTAACTTCAATGGGATTCCGCAGTCCCATTCACATAGCAGAAATTTTGCTGCGGACGTTCCGCAGCTAAAATTCCACGTTCTGCAAATATTTGTCATGTCTTAACTTTTTCCAAAATTCAGCTAAGGAAGCCCACCGATATCAATGGCACATTCTCTTCTCTGCTAAATGTGGATGTGCAAATTCCGCATAAAATGAATAAACGCGTAATTCCCCACCCGGATTATTTTGTCCAGAATTCTGCCTCTATGCCACATCTGAACATAGCCTAAAAATACACTCCCTTTTCATTAAGACCATTGACACATTCAATACCCATATGCCCTTAAAGGGGTACTTCGGCCCTAGAAATCTTATCTCCTATCCAAAGGATAGTAGATGAGGTGTCTGATCGTGGGGGTCCTGCCGCTGGGGACCCCCGCTATCTCACTGCTGCACCCACTGCTATGGGCAGTATTATCCGTCTGATTGCTATAAATTGTTCCCTATGGGGGCATTAAAAAAAGTAAAATAAATGTTAAAGGTAAAAAAAAAGAAATTAAAGGGGTACTTCGCCCCTAAACATCTTATCCCCTATCCAAGCATAGGGGATAAAATGTGTGATTGCGGGGGGCCCGCTGCGTTGGACTCCCGGGATCTGGGCTGCAACACCCCACTATCATTACTGCACAGAGCGAACTCACTCCGTGTGTAATGACGGACGATACAGGGGCAGGAGCATCGTGACGTCACTGCTCCGCCACTCATGATCTCACTGCCCGCCCCCTCAATAAAAGTCTATGGGAGGGGGCGTGGCGGTCATCACGCCCCCTCCCATAGACTTGCATGAAGGGGGCGGGCTGTGATGTCACGAGGGGGCGGAGCAGTGACGTCACGATGCTCCGGCCATTGTATCGCCTGTCATTACGCACAGAGCGAGTTTGCTCTATGCAGTAGTGAGTGGGGTGCTGCAGCTGAGATCCCGCGGGACCCCAGGGATAAGATGTCTAGGTGCGGAGTAACCCTTTAAGCCCTCTTCCCTCAATTAAAAGTTAAATGGCCCTTTTTATTAAGTGTTAAAAAAATAAACATATATGGCTATTGGCGTGTACATGTCTGAACTATCAAAATAGAATGTTAATGATCCTGTACAGTGTAAAAGTAAAAAAATGAGTTATAGGGGAAAAATAGGACAATTTTAAACATACTTATTTTGTGAATTTTAATTGTCTTTACCCTTAGAATAAAGAAAATACGCAATTTGTATCAGTGTACAGCATGCAGTGGAGAGAGAAATGGAAATGCAAAAATGAAACTGGCTGTGTCCTTAAAGGGAACCAATCATCAGATTTTACCCTGTATAACTCTTGGCAAAGCGTTTTATATAGGGTAAAATCCTTATCCTCCCCATCCCCGCAGGCAGGAGCGTCCCCCAAGGGTGGTAAGGATAAAGATTTTACCCTATATAAAATGCTTTGCCAAGTATTATATAGGGTCAAATCTGATTCCAAGGGTCCTCTGTATGTCACCATACTGTTTATTTTTATGCTGTGTAGCTTAGGGCTGGGCGGTATACCGGTTCATGGGCTGCACGATATGAATTTTCCCACATACCACAATACCGGTTGGGCCCCTCCCCCCTCGGGAATGTATTATCAGTGCAGCGCTGTCCCCACATCGGGGAACTAATCATATGTGACCCGCCAGCGCTGTTCTGCCCCCCCAATTAATGATCAGTCCAGTGGGGGTACTACTCACAGATGTCACCTTCAAGCACTGCCCTTTGTTGGGGGCCGCTGGGCGCTGGAACTCTATACTATACGCCAGTGGTCTCCAACCTGCAGATCTCCAGCCAACGGCTTTCCGGGCATGCTGGGAGTTGTAGTTTTGCAACAGCTGGAGGTCCACAGGTTTGAGACCACTGCTGTACGCTGTATCCCTATGCCCGGGCTGCAAAAGATAAAGAAAATAAACTTTAAACTCGCCTATGTCGGGGCCTTACGTTTGGGGACTGGAACGCCGGACAGCCGTCAGCCTATCACCAGCCGCAGCGATGTCCCGCCCCGGCCAGCGATAGGCTGAGCCCACTGTCATGTAAGAAGGGGTGGGACATCGCTCTGGCCGGTGATAGGCTAACGGCTGTTCGACGTTCCAGTCCCCAGCGTGTGGCCGACGTAGGTGAGTTTAAAGTTTGTTTTTTTTTTCTGTCTCTTTTGCAGCCCGGGCATAGGGATACAGCAGTGTACTCCAACCTGCGGACCTCCAGCTGTTGCAAAACTACAACTCCCAGCATGCCCAGACAGCCGTTGGCTGTCCGGGCATGCTGGGAGTTGTAATTTTGCAACAACTTGAGGTCCGCAGGTTGGAGACCACTGGCGTATAGTATAGAGTTCCAGCGCCAGTGGCCCCCAACAAAGAGGAGGAGGGCAGTGCTTGAAGGTGACATCTGTGAGTAGTACCTCACTGGGCTGATCATTAATTGGGGGGGGGGGGGGGGCAGAACAGCGCTGGCGGGTCACATGATTTGGGGGGGTAAAAATACTGTTATATACCGTGGAACCACCGTAAGTTAAAAAAATACTGTGATACACATATTTGGTCATACTGCCCAGCCCTAGTGTAGCTCAGTTCCTGGCTACTAAAACATCAAGTAGGTGTTGCCGGCATCTATCGTTTCTATATGTTCATGAAGGTATAAATATAGCCCTTCATCTGAATCACACACTATCCCTCTCCTTATCTGTTCTCCTGTGACCCAAAGAATTTTTAAGGTGTCTTATCTCTTCCATTGGTAGTATTTCTGGTCTTTCGAAGGACTCAAAGTGCATTTTAGTTCAGGTCCATAGCAACATACTTTATACCAGGGTTTTTAACTAGAGATGAGCGAACTTACAGTAAATTTGATTCGTCACAAACTTCTCGGCTTGGCAGTTGATGACTTTTCCTGCGTAAATGAGTTCAGCTTTCCGGTGCTCCGATGGGCTGGAAAAGGTGGATACAGTCCTAGGAGACTTTCCTAGAACTGTATCCACCTTTTCCATCCCACCGGAGCACCTGAAAGCTGAACTAATTTACACAGGATAAGTCATCAACTGCCGAGCCGTGAAGTTCGCGACGAACCAAATTTACTGTAAGTTTGCTCATCTCTATTTTTAACCTTGGTATATTTTCTCCCTCCAGTCATCCCAGTATTGGGGCTTTTACTGTTCTCCAAGAATTTTCATACAGCGGTCTGAAAGCCTGTCCTGTTTACTGGCCTTTTGTTATTGCCTCTATTCTACATTACTAACGTGTGTAGCTTCCATAGCCCAGACATGTGCTTTGTTGGCTTATACTGTGGTGTTAGGTTTATTAGAACGCAGCTGGCATTGCCTAGGTTTGTTTGCAAAAGGCTGCTGGTGTTAGTGTTCTTATCAGAGTGCACATTTAAGTAGATCTGCTGTTCAGCCTCGGTATAGGAAGCATGAATTATGGAGTGGCTTGAGAGATCAGATACTGAAGCATAGGGGAAAGAGCACAAGGTAAGAATGAACTAGCTACAAGATAATACAGCCGTGCAGAAACCTGGAAAGTCTGTCCTTGTACGTTATTCTAGGATTGTCTACTTTGCTCCTATAAAATCTGTAGAAAAGTCAGCAGCTCCTTTTGGTAGACACAATTCTGAGATCCTGTTCCTCTGTCAGCTGAACACCAGTTGTAAGCACATGATTCTGGAGGAGTTAGCTAACCCTACAAGGGTATGAGTATTAGGACTGTTTACTGTAGCCAAGCAGCTTGCAGCCTGACATCCAGGACAGCAGGGGCACGCTCTGGATTGTGAAGAAATGCATAAGCCACAGTCTGCTTTATAAATAAGTGATCCCTCTGTATATAACCGGGCAGAAAGGAAGTTTAGTTGTGTTTGCACAGACAAGACTTCTATTTAAAGCCAGTATTAGTAGTGTAAATATCTGTTCATATAAATAGTAGCCTGGATCATTTTTGGAATATCTAAAAAATAATTTTATTTCTACCTTTTGAAATAAAAATTAGTTTACAGTCCTGCACTCAAACATGCATTTACTGTAGTAGTAGCTTCATAGGACTCTTACCTTCTCTACAGGCCATCATTTCTCTTCCACATTACTCTTGTTAATGGCCAATGCGGCTGCATGTGTAGACTTAGTATTTTCTCCATCTTCCACTTTTTAAGTTTAGTTTACAAGCAGTCCAATGCTTGTGCAACCCCTCTAACCCCTTAAGGACTTAGCCCATTTTCACCTTAACCCCTTAAGGACTCAGGGTTTTTCCGTTTTTGCACTTTCGTTTTTTCCTTCTTACCTTTTTAATAATCATAACCCTTTCAATTTTCCACCTAAAAATCCATATTATGGCTTATTTTTTGCGTCGCCAATTCTACTTTGCAGTGACATTAGTCATTTTACCCAAAAATGCACGGCGAAAAGGCAAAAAAAAAAATTGTGCGACAAAATCGAGAAAAACGCCATTTTGTAACTTTTGGGGGCTTCCGTTTCTACGCAGTGCATATTTCGGTAAAAATTACACCTTATCATTATTCTGTAGGTCAATACGGTTAAAATGGTACCCTACTTATATAGGTTTGATTTTGTCGCACTTCTGGAAAAAATCATAACTACATGCAGGAAAATTTATACGTTTAAAAATGTCATCTTCTGACCCCTATAACTTTTTTTTTTATTTTTCCACGTACAGGGCGGTATGAGGACTAATTTTTTGTGCCGTGATCTGAAGTTTTTATCGGTATGATTTTTGTTTTGATCGGACTTTTTGATCACTTTTTATTCATTTTTTCAATGGTATAAAAAGTAACCAAAATACGCTTTTTCGGACTTTGGAATTTTTTTGCGCGTACGCCATTGACCGTGCGGTTTAATTAATGATATATTTTTATAGTTCGGACATTTATGCACGCGGCGATACCACATATGTTAATTTTTTTTTTACACTGTTTTATTATTTTTTTTATGGGAAAAGGGGGGTGATTCAAACTTTTATTAGGGAAGGGGTTAAATTAACACGCGTATTAACACGCCTGTGATCAGTGTTATCGGCGCTTGACTGCTCCTGCCTGGATCTCAGGCACGGAGCAGTCATTCGTCGATCGGACACCGAGGAGGCAGGTAAGGGCCCTCCCGGTGTCCGGTCAGCTGTTCGGGACGCCGCGATTTCACCGCAGCGGTCCCGAACAGCCCGACTGAGCAGCCGGGTCACTTCCAGTTTCACTTTAGAAGCGGCGGTCAGCTTTGACCGCCGCTTCTAAAGGGTTAATACCGCAAATCGCCGCGATCGTCAATGTGTGGTATTAGCCGCGGGTCCCGGCCGTTGATGAGCGCCGGGACCGACTATATGATGCAGGATCGCGGCGCGATCCCGCTTCATATCGCGGGAGCCGGCACAGGACGTAAATATACGTCCTGTGTCGTTAAAGGGGTACTCCATTAAAAAAAAAAAAAAGTTTTCCACCGAACTGGTGCCAGAAAGTTAAACATACCTGTAAATTAGTTCTATTAAAAAATAGAACTGTCCAGGGTAGCATTGGTTTGCTATGAGGGTTTTCTCCTGCTCTGGACAGTTCCTGATACAGACATCAGGTGTCAGCAGAGAGCACTGTGGACAAGACAAAAAATAAATTCAGAAATAAAAGAATTTCCTCTGTAGCATACAGCTGCTAAAAAGTACTGGAAGGATAAAGATTTTTTAATAGAAGTAATTTACAAATCTGTTTAACTAAAATTAACCTGGGGGGACAGGCAGTAATACCGTGATAATAAAAAAAAATTGTGATATTAATTTTAGGCCATACCGCCCAGCACTAGATGCCGGTCTGGAGATCGCGGTGGTTCCCAGTGTCTGGACCCCCCCCCCCCCCCACCGCAATCGGACATCTCATCTTCTGTCCTTTTGGATAGAGAATGATAATGTATAGGGGCGGAGTACCCCTTTAACCCCTACCAGCTACAGGACATATGCATACATCCTGCATTCTCACTGAGCTTTGGCACGCTGCACAGGAAATAGAAGACTGGACCAGATTGTCAATCACCGCTGGCATCTGCCACAACAGCAGAGACAGAGATCATGCCGGTCTCGGCACTATTAACCCATTAAGGACATAGGGCATATGAGCATGCCCTCACGTCCCAGTGCTTTAAGATGCAGGGTGTACTCAAGAAGCATCATGCTTCAAACCCAGTTTGCCCCAACTTCAGCAGCCAGGACCCTGGGTTAATACCGGACACTGCCGATCGGGCCGATGCCTGGCCATTAACCCTTTAGACACCGCGATCAAAGTTGTTTCCGGGATCTAAAATGCTGGATTACTGTGCCAGTTAGCTCAGCTGAGCCAATCGGAACCATCGCAGTGATATCGCAATGTTCCGATCAGCAGAGAGGATGGTGGGAGGGCCCTTACCTGCCTCCGACCAGTGATCCTCTGTTACCTCCAGCCTCTGCAGGCTGGAGCAGCAGAGCACAGATCAATGCTGAGCCAAAGCTCAGCCTTTAACAGTGTATGCAGTTGAAAGGTTGCATGGAATAGCCCCATATGGGGAATAAAATAAAAAAATTAATGTGAATAAGCCCCTCCCCTAATAAGTTTGAATCACCTCCCTTTTCCTATCTTTTAAATATAATGTAATAAAAAATAATCGTGGTACTACCACGTGCGTAAATGTCTGAACTGTTAACCACTTAAGGACCCAGCCAATTTTCACTGTAGGACCCAGCCATTTTTTGCACATCTGACCACTGTCACTTCAACCTCTTAAGGACGCAGGGCGTGCCTTTTCACCTTGCGCCCGGTCCTGGTGTTTAAAACACATCAGGTCTGTCCCGGCTGCCATTGATAGCTGGGACCCTGGGCTAACAGCACGCGGCACAGATTGTTGTGCCGTGTGCTATTAACCCTTCAGATACGGCGATCAAAGTGTCGAAAATGAAAGTAAAAGTTTCCCGGCAGCTCAGTCGGGCTGATCAGGACTATCGCGATAAAATAGCGATGTCCCGATCAGCTAGGACGTGAGCAGAGGTCCCCTTACCTTGCTGCGTTGGATCCGATCGTCGTTTGATTGCTCCAAGCCTGAGCTATAGGCTTGAGCAATCAACCCCCTATTATGCTGATCCATGCAAAGCTATGGCTTTGCAGGGATCAGGGTAAAAGATCAGTGTGTGCAGTGTTATAGGTCCCTATGGGAGCTATAACACTCCAAAAAAAGTGAAAAAAAAAGTTAATAAAGGTAACTTGACCCCTTCCCTAATAAAAGTTTGAATCACCCCCCCTTTTCCCATAAAAAAATAAAATTAAACTGTGTAAATAAAAATAAACACACGTGGTATCGCCGTGTGTAAATGTCCGAACTATAAAAATATATTGTTAATTAAACCGCATGGTCAATGGGGTACGCGCAAATTCCAAAGTCCAAAATAGTGTCTTTTTGGTCACTTTTTGTATAATAAAAAGCGATCAAAAAGTCCGATCAAAAATGGGACCAATAAAATCTTCAGATCATGGCGCAAAAAATGAGCCCTCACACCGGCCCGTACGCGGATAAATAAAAAAGTTATAGGGGTCAGAAGATGACAATTTTAAACGTATAAATTTTCCTGCATGTAGTTATGATTTTTTCCAGAAGAACGACAAAATCAAACCTATGTAAGTAGGGTATCATTTTAACTGTATGGACCTACAGAATAAAGATAAGGTGTCATTTTTACCGAAAAATGCACTGCGTAGAAACGGAAGCCCCCAAAATTTACAAAATTACATTTTTTTCTTAAATTTTGTCACACTATGATTTTTTTTTTCTTTTTCACCGTGCATTTTTTGGTAAACTGACTGTCACTGAAAAGTAGAATTGGTGGTGCAAAAAATAAGCCATCATATGGAATTTTATGTGCAAATTGAAAGCGCTATGATTTTTAGAAGGTGATGAGGAAAAAATGAAGATGCAAAAATGGAAAAACACTGAGTTTTTAAGGGGTTAAGCATTAATAACTCTGGGATGCTTTTACTTTTCATTCTGATTCAGCGATAGTTTTTTTGTGACATATTCTACTTTGTTAATGGTAAAATTATGTTTATACTTGGATAATTTCTTGGTGAAAAATTTCCAAATTTGATGAAAATGTTTTAAATTTAGCATTTTTTTTTTTACTTTGAAGCTCTCTGCTTATAAGGAAAATGGATATTCAAAATAAACTATATATTGATTCACATATAAAATATGTCTACTTTATGTTTGCATCATAAAGTTGACATGTTTTTACTTTTGGAAGACATCAGAGGGCTTCAAAGTATAGCAGAAATTTTCCAATTTTTCACAAAATTTTCTAAATTCCAACTTTTTCAGGGACCAGTTCAGTTTTGAAGTGGATTTGAAGGGCCGCCTTATTAAATAACCCATTATAAAGTATGCAAAAAATGACATACAGAAGGTTTGTTAAACCCTAGGTGTTTCAAAGTAATATCAGCAAATTGAAGGAGAAAATTCACTCTTCATTTTTTACACTTGCATGTTCTTGTAGACCCAGTTTTTGAATTTTTACAAGGGGTAAAAGGAGAGATCTTCCTAAAATTTGTAACCCAATTTCTCTCGAGTAAGGAAATACCTCATATGTCTATGTAAAGTGCTCTGTGGGTGCACTAGAGGGCTCAGAAGCGAAGGAGCGACAGTCGGATTTTGCAGAGTGAGTTTTTCTGAAATGGTTTTTGGGGGGCATGTCACATTTAACACCTACAGGACTCATGTCGTACCGGTACGTCATGAGTCCGCTCCCGTTCTATAGCACGGGGCCTCTAACAACGGCCGGGACCCTTGGCTAATAGCGCGCAGCACTGATCGCGGGGCCGCGCGCTATTAACCCTTTAGACGCGGCGTTCAATGTTGACGCCGCGTCTAAAGTGAAAGTAAATCCTTGCCGGTTAGCTCAGGGGGCTGTTCGGGATGCCGAGATTTTGCCGCAGACATCCTGAACAGCTGTGACACAGCATGGGGAGGGTCCCTTACCTTGACTCCTGGTGTCCGATCGCCGAATGACTGCTCAGTGCCTGAGATCCAGGCATGAGCAGTCAAGCGGCAGAATCATTGATCAATGGTTTCCTATGAGAAAAGATCAGTGTATGCAGTGTTATAGCCCTGTATTTTTGCTCTAAGCCCTATGAATACAAAAATGGTACCACTAAAAACTTAAGATCACGGCGCAAAAAATGCGCCCCATACGCAGAAAAAAAGTTATAGGGGTCAGAAGATGACAATTTTAAACGTATACATTTTCCTGCATGTAGTTCTGGAAAAAAATCTAATCTATATAGGTAGGGCATCATTTTAATCGTATGGACCTACAGAATAAAGATATGGTGTCATTTTTACCCAAAGATTAACTGTGTAGAAACGGAAGCCCCCAAAATTTACTGAACGGCGTTTTATTTATTTTTTAAATTTGGTCTCACAGTGATTTATTTTTTTTTTTTTCCGGGAAAAATAACTGATGTAATTACAAAGTAGAATTGGTGGCGCAAAAAATAAGCCATCATATGGATTTTTAGGTGCAAAATTGAAAGAGTTATAATTTTTTAAAGGTAAGGAGGAAAAAACGAAAATGCAAAAAATGGAAAAACCCGGGTCCTTAAGAGGTTAAGAAGCCCCTATGGTGCCAGAACAGCAAAAAAAATATGGCATTATTTTGGAAACTACAACCCTCAAGGAGAAAAAGCCCCCCCAAAATTTGTAACACAATTTCTCTCGAGTAAGGAAATACCTCATAAGTGGATGTCAAGTGCTCTCTGGGTCCACTACAAGGCTCAGAAGGGAAGGAGCGACAATGGGATTTTGGAGAGTGTGTATTTCTGAAATGGTTGTTGGGAGGCATGTCACATTTAGGAAGCCCCTATGGTGCCAGAACAGCAAATAAAAACCAACATGGCATACTATTTTGGAAACTACACCCCTCAAGGAACGTAACAAGGGATACAGTGAGCCTTAACACCCCACAGGTATTTGACGACTTTTCGTTCGTCGGATGGGTAAATACATTTTATTTTTTTTCACCAAAATGCTGGTTTTCCCCAAAATTTTACATTTTTGCAAGGGGTTATAGGAGAAAATGCCACCTAAAATTTGTAAACAGCAAAAAGAAAACACATGGCATACTATTTTGGAAACTACACCTCTCAAGGAACGTAACAAGGGGTACAGTGAACCTTAACACCTCACAGGTATTTGACAAATTTCCGCTAAAGTTGGACAGGAAAATGAAAAATTAGATTTTTTTTCACTAAAATGCTGATGTTACCCCAAATATTTTATTTTCACAAGGGGTAATTGGAGAAAAAGCCTCACAAAATGTGTAACCTCATGGAGTATGGAAATATCCCATGTCTGGATGTAAATTGCTCTGCGGGTGAACTACAATGCTCAGAAGAGCGCCATTGAGCGTTTGGTGAATTTGGTTGGAATAGAAGTCAGAGACCATGTGCGTTTACAAAGCCCCCCGTGGTGCCAGAACAGTGGACCCCCCCCCCCACATGTGACCCCATTTTGGAAACTACACCCCTCACAGAATTTAAGGGGTGCAGTGAACACCCCACTGGCGTTTGACAGATCTTTGGAACAGTGGGCTGTGCAAATGAAAAATTCAATTTTTTCAATTTCACGGACCACTGTTCCAAAAATCTGTCAGACATCTGTGGGGCGTAAATGCTGAGCTGTTGCAAAACTACAACTCCCAGCATGCACTGACAGATCATACATGCTGGGAGTTGTAGTTATGCAACAGCTGGAGGCACATTGGTTGCGAAACACTGAGCGTTTGTTACTTAACTCAGTGTTTCGCAACCAGTGTGCCTCCAGCTGTTGCAAAACTTCAACTCCCAGCATGTACAGTCTCTCAGTGCATGCTGGGAGATGTATTTTTGCAACAGCTGGAGGCACACTGGTTGCGAAACACTGTGTTAGGTAACAAACTCGGTTTCACAACCAATGTGTCTCCAGCGGTTGCAAAACTACAACAATCAGCATGCATTGACAGTCGAAGGGCAAGCTGAGAGTTGTAGTTTTGCAACAGCTGTAGGCACACTGCTATAACTCCCAGCATGCCCTTTGGTAGTCTGTGCATGCTGGGAGTTGTAGTTATGCAACAGTGAATGCACTCATTTTCTAAGAAATAATGGGCCTCCAGCTGTTGCAAAACTACAACCCCCAGCATGCACATACTACCAAAGGGCATGCTGGGAGTTTTAGTTGGAACTCCAGCTGTTGCAAAACTACAACTCCCAGCATGCCCTTTGGCTTTGCATGCTGCGAGTTGTTGCTAAGCAACAGTAGGGGGTGATCAGACCTCACCTCCTGCTGTATCCTGCCGCCGGGAGTGATCATGCTGCTCCTGTCGCCGCCACCGCACACGAGGGGACCCCCCGCCAGACCAGGGCAAGGTAGGAGACCCCCCACCGCCGCCGATCCAGGGATGTGGAATTCCTATCGGCCGACGCCCGGGACTAGCAGTTTTTGGCGCCGGGCAGGTGAATTTGTCCGGCCCTTAGCCCGGCTTCGGGCAAGCAGGGCCAGACCTGACAAGTGCGGCGGTGATCTGCAGTCTGTATGGAGCGGGCTCCCGACTCCTGCCCGCTCCATACTCTGCAGCCTGTGTCCTCTGAAGCAGAGCAGGGGAGATGAGAAGCTGTGTACAGTATTTGTCTTCTCTCCCCTGCTCTGCAGACATGTGGGGGAGAAGAGGGGGCGTGGCTTCTTTCTCCCTGTGCAGACCAGCGTCCTCTGCCTTCACTCCCCCAGCTGTAGCTTCGGAGAGCTGAGGGGAGGAGGCACGTCTGCACGGGGAGATGCATGCGGTGCTCTGCAGTATGTATGGAGCGGGCTCGGGATTCCTGCCCGCTCCATACTCTGCAGCCCCCGGCTGTTCTCAGTAGCCGGGGGCCGCCGCTAATAGCCACCATGCGGCGATCGCCGTGGCTGGCTATTAACCCTTTAGATCGCCGCTGTCAAAGCTGACAGCGGCGTCTAAAGGGACATATGAATGCTCCCTGGTGGGCTAATAGGGTGGACCGCCCCCCGCAGCGCGATCGCAGGGGGGCGATCCACTATGGAGGTAGCCGGGGGACTTACCTCTGTTCCCTGCTGTCCCGCTCTATCATTGATAGAGCCTAGTCCAAGCCAGGCTCTATCAATGGATCACAGAGCACACAGATTAATGGAGTTCAATAGAACTCTATTCATCTGTCTGAGGAATCTAATGATTCCTCATAAGTGTAATAAAGTGTAAAAAAAAAAAAAAAAAAAAAAAAATGTAAATAAAATAAAAAAGTTTTAATAAAAGTTTGAAAGACACGCATTAACCCAGTGGTCTTCAAACTGTGGCCCTCCAGATGTTACAAAACTACAATTCCCAGCATGCCAGGACAGCCGTTGGCTGTCCGGGCGTGCTGGGAGTTATAGTTTTGCAACATCTGGAGGGCCACAGTTTGAAGACCGCTGCATTAACCCCTTCCATGTTAAAAGTTCAAATCACCCCCTTTTCCTATACAAAAAACATGCAAACATAATAAAAATAAACATATTTGGTATCGTTTCGTCCGTAATTGTACAACCTATTAAAATATAACATTATGTATCCCGTACGGTAAATGTAAAAAAATACCAAACAGATTTGCAATTTTTATAATATCCCTGAAAAAAAAAGTTAAAAAGCGATTAAAAAGTCAGATCAATACCAAAATGGTACAGATACAAAAAAAAGATTATGGCGCAAAAAATGAGCCCTCATACAGCCTGGTATGCGGGAAAAAAATAAAGCTACAGGGGTTAAAAAATGGCAATTAAATTTTTTTTAAAAAGTTCTGAATTAGTAAAACATGACGTAAATGATAAAAATCTGGTATTGCTGTAATCAGGCGGCCTAAAGTATGAAACTAACATGTTACATCAACCACAAGGTAAATGGCGCAGAAAAGAAAACCACCAAATCTGCAAAATTATCTTTTACTATTTCAATTTCACTTCCCTTAATAAATAAATATATAAATTAATATATATTATTTTTTTGGTTCAGAGCATGTTATTGAAAAATTAAAAGGTATCATTATAGTAGGTAGTTATGGCTATTATAGGGCGAGGAGGAAAAAATTAGAGCGTAAAAGCGAAAATTGGCCCGGACAAGTGGATCGTCATGAGGGACAAGTAGATTTTGCTCCATTTTAGTCCCGTGGACAAGTAGTTTTTTTATAAAATTTCCACGCCCCTGCGATCTCCACTCCAATCTCCGTCCCCAGCGGGTCCGTGATTGGTCGGTTGTTCCGACCGATCAATCACGTGATCGTGAGGCGGCACCGGTGCCACCTCACTCCTGCTGGGTAAGGGTGAATGGGGCTGTTTCGGACAGCCCCATTCACCCTTTTTTTCTGGGTCACCGGTCACCTGAGACCCGATTGACCCGGAATAGCGGCAAATCGTCGGTCTGAATTGACGCGCAATTTGCCATGATCGCCGACATGGGGGGTCTCAGGACCCCCCTGGGCGATATGCCGGGATGGCTGCTGATGGATATCAGCAGTCATCCCGTTCAGATCACCGCGTCCAGAGACGCGGTGCTCTAGGAAAGCTGCTCCGTACGGCGCTGTGCGCTAAGAACTTCTTAGCAGCGGTGTACATTTACGGCGCTCGTCCTTAAGGGGTTAAACGTCCTTTTTCTGTGTGAAAACGGATGTATAATAATGGATGAAATAACGGGTGCTAACAGATGAATAAATATTCATCCGTTAAGACCCGTTATAACATCCCTCATGTATAGCTGTAACACCTCTGCCTGCCGCATGCGGCCCACAGTGAATTTCTTTGCGGCCCGGCATCCCGGGCCGCAAATCTTTTCAGGACACGGGGATGCCCCGGTTACCTCTCTGCGTCCCTGCGTTAACTTTAAAAACGCAGGGGCCGCCAGGAGGTGGCGCACGCAGGGACGTCCCTGACGTCCCATGCGTGCCCCCATAGGAGAAGAGCGGAGCAGTGAGGACGACGCACGGGTATGTTAAGTCACCACTCAGCAGCACATCATCTTTGGGGTTCTGACCATCGCTCCGCCCGTCCGGGGACCCATAGGCCATAGCAGTAGATGGTGACCCCGGACTGAAGGAGCGGTGGTCGGAACACTGAAGTGGGGCAGTAAACAGGCATATAGCCTCCAGCCATACACTGTATATGGCTGAAGGCTGTATGTCTGTGGGGGAACTGTACTGCACACCTAATGTGGGGGAACTTTACTGTGCAGGGGGGCATGGGGTGTTGTGCAGGGAGGGCATTATTATAATTTTTTTTTTTTATGCGGCCCACATAAACTTAAACCTTGTTTTTGGCCCATGTTAGCCCTTGAGTTTGACATGCTTGGCCTACAGACTCCCACAGCTGGGACTACTACTACACCCATCATGGCAGACTTCTTTCCATGATGGGAGTAGTAATTCCCTGGCTGCGGGAGTCTGCAGACAGCTGGGGAGGCTACATTAGTGTTTGTACTACTACCCCCATCATGGAACAGAGTATGTTCCATGATAGGAGTTGTAGTACAGGGGCTGAGGGATTGATCGCACTGGGTTTCACGTCTGAGACCCGATGCGATCAGAAGTTAAGCAGGGGAGCTTTCGGCAAGTTCCGCAACCCTGCGATCTATAATGTGTTTTAACTTTCATTTTTGAATCTCCCACGGGGAGCCCTGAATCTACATACATATGTCACCGCTGCGCTATGAATGAAAAGCATTCTAGCAGCAGCCGGCGGCCTGATGCTGCTGATAGAAGTACTTTTCATAGCGCAGCGGTGACATATGTATGTAGATGCTGCGAGGGTACATTATACTTGCACCTGCGGGGGGTATATATTAATGCTCCGGCGGGGAGATATATAGATAGAGATATATATATATATATATATATATATATATATATATTTATATTTATTAATGCGCTGGCGGGGGGGTGTATGTATGTATGTATGTGTGTGTATGTATATATATGAGTATATGTGCGTGTGTGTGTGTGCGCGCGCTGCAGGGGGCATATTATAAATGCGCTGGGGGGCTAGATTTATAGGCTATATGTCTGTCCCCCCCCCCCCCCCTTGCAGCACCATATATATTGCCCCCCAAAGCGCTTTTAATATAGATATGGCCCCCTGCTACTCCCAATGGTTCATTTTTAAATGAAAGTTAAAACACACTATACATTGCAGGTTGCAGAGCATGCCGCCCGCTCCCCTCCTTAATAACTTCAAATTGCATCGGGTCTCAGAAGTGAAACCTGGTGCGATCAATCCCTCAGCCCCTGTACTACAACCCCCATCATGGAACAGACTCTGTCCCATGATGGGGGTAGTAGTACAAACACTTATGTAGCCTCCCCAGCTGTCTGCAGACTCCCGCAGCCAGAGAATTACTACTCCCATCATGGAAACAAGTCTGTTCCATGATGGGAGTAATAATAGTCCCTCAGCACTGCAGGAGTCTGCTGATGTCACCTCTTCTGAGCATGCTCAGAAGTAATAACGGATATTATAAACTGGGTGCAAACGGATGACATAAAGGCTCATCCGTCAGCCATAGACTTCAATGTTAAAGATAACGGCCGTTAATTTACCCGTTTCTTGTGACTGAAGAAAAATGAGTGCATGTGCCGTTATTTCTTCCGGCACACCTAACTGCCGTTATTCATGACGGGCTATAATGGTTCACAACGGGTAATAAAAAAAATCCCATAGACTTGAATGGGATTGTTTAACGGCCGTTTAACAAGGGTTTTCTGATGGACATTTGTAACGGATGAATTTTTATAGTGTGAAAGCAGCCTAAAGTGCACAGTTGATAGCGTACACTCAAAAATATTAGTCCAGAATTGTGCATTTTTCGTCACTTTATATACCATAAATTAATAGGCGATCAATATGTCCCATCAAAACAAAAATGGTAGAGAAAAACTACAGACCATAGCGCAAAAAATGAGCCCTCATATAGCTCCATATGCAGAAAAATTAAGTTAAAGGGGTCAAAAATATGACCATTTTAAACATGCTAATTTTGGTGTGTGGTTTTTTTTTTTTTTTTAAGTACCTAGTACAATAAAACCCACATAAATTGGGTATCCTTGTAACCATATAAAGATACGGTGTCATTTTTACTGAAAGCGCTCTGTGTAAAAAATGGAAGCCCCCAAAAGTTCCAAAATGTTTTTTTTTTTTTTTACCCCATGTATGTTTATTTTTTGTTTTACAAAGTACAATTGGTGACGCAAAAAACAATCTTATACTGTACATGCAAAATTTTAAGTTAGGATTTTTAGAAGGGGAGAAGGAAAAAACGAAAGTGCAAAAATTAAATTGTCTGGGTACGGTACTTAACCCCTTAAGGACTAGGCCAATTTTCACTGTAGGACCAGAGCATTTTTTGCACATCTGACCACTGTCACTTTAAGCATTAATAACTCTGGGATGCTTTTACCTTTCATTCTGATTCCGAGACAGTTTTTTTGTGACATTCTACTTTATGATGGTGGTAAAATTTTGTCGATACTTGCGTCATTTCTTCCAAAATTTGATGAAAAAATTTAAAATTTAGCAGTTTTCTAACTTTGAAGCTCTCTGCTTGTAAGGAAAATAGACATTCCAAATACATTTATATATTGATTCACAAATACAATATGTCTACTTTGTTTGCATCATAAAGTTACCATGTTTTTACTTTTGGAAGATATCAGAGGGCTTCAAAGTTCAGCAGCAATTTTCAAATTTTTTGTAAAATTTTCGAAATCTGAATTTTTCATGTACCAGTTCAGTTTTGAAGTGGATTTGAAGGGCCTTCACATTAAAAATTCCCCATAAAAGACCACATCATAAAAACTGCACCCCTCAAAGTATTCAAAATGACATTCAGTGTGTTAACCCTTTAGGTGTTTCACAGGAATAGCAGCAAAGTGAAGTAAAAAATTCAAAACATGCAAAATGAAGATTTTGAATTTTCTCCAAGGGGTACTCTTTAATATGTTTTAGTGTAGTGTGTTTAGGGTACATTCACAATGGCAGAGGTTTACAGTGAGTTTCCCGCTAGGAGTTTGCGCTGCGGCAAAAAATTTGCTGCAGCTCATTCTTAAATCAGGAAACACTGTAAACCCGCCTGTGTGAATGTACCCTGTACATTCACATGGGGGGGGCCAAACCTCCAGCTGTTTCAAAACTACAACTCCCAGCATGTACTGACAGACCGTGCATGCTGGGAGTTGTACTTTTGCAACAGCTGGAGGCACTCTGGTTGGAAAACCTTCAGTTAGATTCTTTTACCTAACTCAGTATTTTCCAACCAGTGTGCCTCCAGCTCTTGCATAACTAAAACTCCCAGCATGTAATGATCGCTGAAGGGCATGCTGGGAGATGTAGTTATGCAACAGCTGGAGGTACGCAACTACAACTCCCAGCATGCCGAGACAGCTGTGGGAGTTTTAGTCTTGCAACATCTGGAGGGCTACAGTTTAGAGACCACTGTAGTGGTCTCAAACTGCTCAAACTGTAGCCCTCTAGATGTTGCTAGGCAACTCACCGGCTTCTGTAGGATCCAGGGAGCAGCTTCGCCATCCTCTGCTGCCTTCAATCCCTGCCGCCGATTGCACCGCCGGTGGGTAAGTGGACTTCGGTGCCGATCCCCTTCAGTTTCCCCGTTCTGCCCTGCCTATTGTGGGTGGGCAGAACGGGGAAACCGAAAGTTAACCACCCCCCCCATGCCCCCGATCTGCTATTGGTCGTCGCTTAGACGACCAATAGCAGGGATAGGAGGGGTGGCACCCCTGCCACCTCACTCCTATGCCTTCAGGAGGATCGTGGGTGTCTTGGACAACCCCAATCCCCCTTATTTTGCGGGTCACTGGGTCACCATAGACCCGTATAACCCGGAATCACGCAGTTCGACGGTGTGAATTCACCGGCGATTTGTGTCGATTACCGACATGGTGGGGACCGAAATTCCCACGGACATACACGTACGTCCTTGCTCCTTAACTACCAGGTAGTTATGTACGCATACGTCCTTGGTCCTTAAAGGGAACCAATAATCAGATTTTACCCTATATAACGCTTATATAGGGTAAAATCTTTATTTTCACCATTCCTGGGGGACGCTCCTGCCCCCAGGGATGGTGAAGATATGAAGTTATAAACTAGTCGCCGCCGCCGCCGTAAGTAGTCACCTGGGCGGGGAGCTCTTCTCATCTACTCCCGTTCTTTGGCCTGCAGCGACGCCCCCTCCGCTTGATTGACGGGCCGCGTCATCACTCTGCTCCGTCTGTTCAGTGAGCGGAATGATGACACGGCCCATCAATCAAGCGGAGGGGGCGTCGCTGCCGGCCGAAGAACGGGAGTTGGTGAGAAGATCTCCCCGCCCAGGTGACTACTTACGGCGGCGGTGACTAGTTTATAACTTCATATCTTCACCATCCCTGGGGGCAGCAGCATCCCCCGGGAATGGTGAAAATAAAGATTTTACCCTATATAACGCTTTGCCAAGCGTTATATAGGGTAAAATCTGATGATTGGTTACCTTTAAGGGGTTAAAGGGGTTATCCAGGAATCGAAAAACAGCTTGTTTCAATAACAGCTGCAGCCGGGATACTTTCGCTTCAGACGCGGCGGTCAGCTTTGATCGCCGCGTCTGAAGTGTTAATACAGGGCATCACCGTAATCGGTGATGTCCTGTATTAGCCGCGGGTCCCGGCAGTTGATGGACGCCGGGACCGACCCAATATGACGCGGGGCGGCTTAGCTCGGGAGCCGGCGGAGGGCGTAAAAATATGTCCTTTGTCGTTAAGGAGTTAAATGGGTACTCCGGTGGAAAACTTTTTTTTTTTTTTTCTTTTAAATCAACTGGTGCCAGAAAGTTAAACAGATTTGTAAATTACTTCTATAAAAAAAAATCCTTCCAGTACTTTTTAGCTGCTGAATACTATAGTGGAAATTCTTTTCTTTTTGGAAAACGGAGCTCTCTGCGGACATCATGACCACAGTGCTCTCTGCTGACATGACGCGTACGTCATGGGTCCTTAAGTACCAGGGTGAGGTCCAACCATAGGCTGGATCTCACAGGGAAACTGACAATTATGCTATGCTGCAGTACAGATAAAAAAATGTTTTTCAATAAAGTGTAAAAATGAATAAAATAGCCTTTTATTAAAATAACAAAAACTTATACAGAACAGGGATTGCCTCATTTGTAACGATTTATACTATAAAAAAAATATTTATCCCACATGATGAATGCCGAGAAAAACAGTGCAAGAATTGCTAATTTGGGTCAAAAAAGTGGAATAAAAATTTTCAAAAGGTAGCATGTATTGCATAAATGCTACCAATAAAAAGTAAAGCTTGTCTGGCAAAAAATAAGCCTCACTAAATGTGGGCAGACAAAAAATTTAAAAAAATTATGGGTGTCGGAACATGGCAACATAAGGGGAGGCGATTTTTGTTGCGAAAAGGGGAAAGAACGTAAAAGGTGATATCATTTAGATATTGCCATAATCTTATAGATCCATAGTAGTAATCTAGCATGTGAAGTAAAAACAGGGTTTCTGAAAAGGGAAGGAATTACTTCTGGTGTGTTAGTCACTGGTAGTTTTACTTTTATAACACATATAGGCAGGGTTCAAATAGTGCTGGGCAGTATACCGGTTCATACCGAATACCAAATTTTTTTTCCCTGCACGATATGAATTTTTCCCACACCGCAATAACGTTTGGGCCCCTCCCCCCTTCGAATTAATGAATTATCAGCCGCAGCACACTGTCCTCCGCTGCTCTTGCTGCTTTCTGGGGATGGGAACGTCACAGAGCAGTCAGCCTATCACTGTTCGCAGCCCTGTCCCACCACGGCCGGTGATAGGCTGAGCGCACTGTCATGTAAGAATTCAGCCGGCTCCTTACATGACAGTGCGCTCAGCCTATCACCGGCCGAGGTGGGACAGGGGTGTGAACGGTGATAGGCTGACTGCTCTGTGACATTCCCATCCCCAGAAAGCAGCAAGAGCAGCGGAGGACCGTGAGGCCGGTTCCGGGGGAACGTAGGAAGGAGGCGAGTTAGTTTGTTTTTTCATATTTGCAGCCCGGGCACAGGAATACAGAGTACAGTACATCGCAGTGGCTGATAATTATTTGGCAGGGGGGAGGGAAGCAGCGCTTGCGGGTGACATATTAGTCCCCCGATGTGGAGGACAGTGCAGCGCTGGGCTGATAAACTGGCGGGGGAGATGCAGCGCCCATCATATGATGATGGAGGTGGAATAAATATCGTTAAATACCGTGAAACTGCCATAATTTACAAAAAATACCGTGATACACCTTTTTGGTCATACTGCCAAGCTCTAGGGTCAAGTCCAGAGAAAAAAAATTGAGGGAACTCGCCCAAGATTTCAACTCTACGGCTGATCCTGCAGGACTCCTACTAATAGGAACAGTGTTCCTGCTGTGAAAAAAGTGAAAGAACTCAGTTCCACACGTTACTGCAGGACTTGAGCCCTGCATATAGGTCTCTTAATGTGTCTGATGACCATAAAAGCCACAAAGTAGTTGGTTTATATTGTCTGATAAATTGTGGTTAGTATTTTGAGTTATACTCAGGGGTTATCTGGCTGAATTTTTTTTATTTGATTTTTTTTCACAACAATGCCCAGTTTTTGTGTCCATATTTATCATATTTCTTTCTTTAATAATTATGAAATTGCACCTCTGCTTACCTTCAGCCAATCACTGGCCGCAGGGATGTCCCACCTTGGCCAGTGATTGTCTGAATGGCATTATGTCACAACTGGGCTCAAGCGTTAGGCTTTCTCTCAGGAAGAGGATCACATTGAGGGACTGGAGCAAGACACCTGAGGCCCATAGGAACGCTAAAGTAGAGGTTTCATTTTTTTTATACACTGTAGTATGGACATTGTTCATACTCAATGTCATAAACAGCCCTCCCGCTGGATAACACCTTTATTAAAACCACACTAATCCTCCATACGCTGATACAAAAAGAAAACCATCTTTGACAGTAGTAGTACTTTGTTTAAAATTAACTGACTGTTTTCCATGAACCCGGAGCAGCGGTCACTGTCATCGTATTCTTCCTATTTGAAAGTATTACTGCATTAATAGTTGTGACTGCAGATTTATTGCCTGGTATTTTTTGTGACTGGAATTACATTCAATGTTCATGTAAATGTCATGTTTTTTTATTTTATTTTTTGTTTCAAATCTAACGTTTACTTTTTTTTTTTTCCCCCTTAGATTTCATTGAGGAGCCTTTTTAAAAATGGCACTGCGCTTGCGTGTAATCTTGCCCTATACCATCCCTGGAGTGCTGGCACTTCTTGGTTGGTGGTGGTTCTTTTCAAGGAAGAAAGATGACAGTCATCGCAAACACAAACGGGTAACTGCCACCACAGATGTGCAAGCAGACAGTGTCCTGACAGAACTTGGCCCCTCATTAGAAATTCAAAGCAATTCAAGGGCACAACTTGTGCAGCTGGACAAGAATGCCAGCGCTCCACAGGGCACATGCTTTGTACCTCCAGTAGCACAGATAACTACTTTGGTTGATCTGCAGTTTGATAGTAAGGCTGAGGATATCTTAAGCAAGGATTCTGACATCCAAAATATGGTTTTTGACTCATTACAACAGTCTTCTACGGAGTGTGATATTGAGCTGTGTTTAGTGGATGCGGATAAAGTGTGTACAACATCTACAGAATATTTACAGAAAAATTCCTTAGAAGTTATCCAGAGCATTCAGTCAGAACAACTGCTCATGGTGCCTTCTACTGGAGATGAACAGCCTTGTATTGATGAGATAGAAACAGTGGTTAAAATGTCTGTTCTAGTACAGTGCCCTCAGTCAGTTGCCAGTGAGACAACCATGGGAGAAAAAGGCAAAAGTAGTTCCCAGTTTCCTAGATGTTATCAGCCGGAGTTGGAGGCAGAGTCTCAACTACTAAAGCAAGATCAGTTGTCTCCTTCCTTGGAGCTAGAGAACTCTGAACTTGTGGTTGAACCTGTAACCTCAGAGACTGCAGAATGTCTATCAACAGATCATCTATCAAATATAAAATCTGTATGCACGGAGGTAATGAGAGAGGGAAATTGTACTGACATATTGGATGCTTTTTCTCAGTGTTTGGAGAAAAGTGAAGAAGGAAATGCTAAAACTTTTTTGGGAGACTATGAGGCAAAGATAGTTGAGCAGCTGGCCATAAACATCATATCCAAAGTGATTGTAGCTGCTAAGCAGGAAATTCTGGCTAGTTCAACAAGCGAGATTTCAGATGGCAGTTGTCAAGTACTTGATGAGGAAAGTGGAGAGATGCTACTAAAAGATGCTTATGGTCAGAAAACCACACCAGAGACAAGTGATATAAATGTTGACCTGCATAGCAAAAGTTGTGGAGCAATGGATTCCACCTGTGACTCTACACAAACAGAACAACCCCAAGTGGAGGACATTCAAATTAATGCAGTAGATAACGAAGAGGACTCTACCCAGGAATCCATGAACATGGAACAATCCCAAGAGTATAGGGGCACTGCTACACTTGATAAAGCAATGGACTTTGCCAGTGATATGGACTCTTCCTGTGAGTCTACACAAACAGAAGGATCCTTAGTGGAAAACCTCTCAAGCATTTCTGTCACAAGTAAGGACTCGTGTCCTCAAAAAACAGATGAAGTGCAGATTACTTCAAGTAAATCCACACAACAGACCTATACCATACCAAATTTAAGTCCAGTTCATAAAAAAGCAGATTTTCTCGAGTCGCAGGCCACTATGGAAGATTCCAGTGTTAGCGTTTGCACATCAGAAGATGGCATCAGCATGGATGATCATTTGCAAAGCACTGCACTGTCAAGTGTTGGCGTTGGCTTCTATGACTCATTAAGTTCATCAGGCATTGAGTTATCACAGGAAACTTTTAATGTGTCCAGTGAAAAAATAAAAAAGACAACAGTTGAAAATGGTGTACCATACAGTAATGGAGAAGTGAAGACCAGTTCTCTTAACTTGAAAAATGAAGGCCCGTGGACTGGTGATGGAGATGTAGATCATTCAGTAGGTGAGATGTCTGTTGCTTGATAAAGGTTGCATGTTACAGCCAAAAATCACAGATAAAAGAAATTAACCTAATAAGGTTCACACGAGCGAAGCCACAGCGTATTTTACATTGCGTATCCGCTTCTGAAGGACTGCTGTATGGTGCCTTTACAGGTGCCTGCTCGGGGCGGCAATACGCCACTACGAGCAGACACACTGAAGCAATGTGGTGTACTCACACTCATTGAGGCCACTCCCCCTGCTCTGAGCTAGGCCGAGAGTTGCCGCGATGTGAGTATACTGCACATGTGCGCAACAACTCGCACATTGCAGTGTGCCTGCTCGTAGCAGCGTATTGCCGCTCCAAACTGGCACATGTAAAGGCACTATCCAGCAGATCAGTGTTGTAAAATACGCTGGGGATCCACTCGTGTGAAGATTAAGAAAATAGTTGTCAATTATCAATTAGTTGGTCAGCCAATATCCAAAGTTCACATACATTGACGTTATTACTGTGTGTATATGTGTATGTATATATAATATAGTGTGTGTATAATATTTATTTATGTGCGCACTTAAATGCAACTGCAGTCCCTGGCAGCTTGTGTAGCAAAGAGAGGGGCCAGAAGACATGATCTTCCACTTCAACTGGTCAGACTTTCAATAGTTGCAGAGAGGAGATGCAGGAAGTGGAAGCAGGTGTGCTTGTCTTCCTCTTCACTAAACAGGTTGCTGAGGGAATGTAGGATGACGCTGCTCAACCGGGGAATGTGCTGCCCACCCCTGGTCATAGGTAAGAAACAGGGATTGGGGGGGGGGGGGGGGGAATAGACCTTATAACGAAATAACTATATAAACATTAAATGTAGCCACTCCTCTCACAATTTGTGCAAAACGCAGCCTCTAGCCTATTCAACAAACATCCCTTACACACAAAATACAGAAGACCTCTGGTCCTCTAGCTACAGTACATTTGCAAAGTTTTCAGACCCTTTAACTTTTGATTTTATGGTATGCCTTGTGCTAAAATAACCAAATTCAAATCCTCCCCCATAATGACAGTGATAACTGTTAGTTTTTCCATTTTAATAAACTAGAAAAGATTTCTAAAACATTGCATTGACAAAAGTATTTAGACCCTTTTACTCAGTACTTAGTTGAAGCACCTTTGGCAGCAATTCCAACCGCCAGTCTTCTGGGGTATGATGTCACAAGGATGGGGACCATTGGTGGACAACCATTTTCAGGTATCTCCAAATATGTTCAATTGTGTTCAAGTTATGGCACTTGCTGGACCACTGGAAAATCACGATTGTCATTAAAGGGGTTATCCCACCTTGGTACTTTCGTTTTTCCGACCAGCTCCTGACTGTTTGCAGCAGCCGGAGGTGGATGAAAAAGCTGAAAGTAGGGAAGTTGTGCAATTTGCTTAACTCCCATTGACCTCAATGGGAGTTGCAGAAACAGTCTGCAAGCTTACAGCCATCTTTTTGATAAAGTAGGCGCAAGTACACTCACACAAAATTTGCAATGTAAACTACTTTAGCCACACCAATGTTGATAAATTACCCCCATCGTTTTGTTGGATGGTGAATCTTTCGCCCATTCTGGGGTCCAGAACACTGTCGGGTTTGTATTAAGATTATTACTGTACTTTGCTCAATTCTGCTTTACCTCAACCCTGAACAGTCTGATTCTTAGTTTTATCGGACAGCCAGCTCCAGGAAGAGTCCTGATTTTTTTAAACATCCATGAAAGAATTCTAGAGGACAACTGTGCTCATGGGAACTTTCATTGCAAAAGGTTTTTTGTACCCCCTTTCAGATTTGTGCCTCCACACAGTCCTTTCTCTGAGCTCTACTGACAGTATTCCTTCTCATGTCTTGGTGTTTGCTCTGATATACATTTTCAGCTGTGAGACCTTATAAAGACAGGGCTGTGTCCTTTCAAATCCTTTCTAATAAACTGAATTTACCACAGGTGACTCCAGTCAAGGTGTAGAAACATTTCACAGATGATCAAGCGAAATGGGAGACCCCAGACCTAAAGTTCAAATGTCATGGCAAAGGGTCTGAATATTTAGGTCCATGCAAAATTTTAGCTTTGCAAACATTCCAAAAATCCTATTTTTACAGTATCATTATAGGGTATTTGGTGTTTTACTTTTTATTTAAGCACAACATTACAAGGAAATGATCAGGTCTGAAAACTTCCCAAATGCATTGTGTGTAACCAAACTTGACCTCTAGGAAAGGCATTATTAAATTGGTCTTGTGCTGTCAAAATAGAAAATAAACATACTCCTCTTTCCCTCTCCCCTTCCACTGGCATTCTCATGGCTCACCATCTTCAACACTTCTTGCTTCCGATGTTGTGCCAACCCTGCAATACCTGCCAACGTTGCCTGTCGCTGGCTAAGGCCACTGCTGCAGACAATGGTTGCCTACCCCCCAAAAAAAATCGGGAACTAAAAACAGGACATTAATTACAGTAGTAAAAAAAAAAAAAAAATTTTATAGGGCTACTTCACAAAATTAGCATGCATTCCACTTGGAACCAAGCCTTGAGTTCAGTGGGATTTCATTACTGTTTGCACAGAGTAATTTCCATATGGAAGATCTGAATTCCACCAGAGGAATTGGCTTGTCAATTTGTGGTGTGGAATCCACATGAAAAATTGGATATTTTCCTAGTTTTAATAACGGAAAATATGGATTTTATTAAAGACAGGAGGCAAATATTATGCTTTTCTTTTTAATAAAGCTCACAGCAGCAAGGTAACATGGCAACACAGGTGAAGAAAACTTTAGGGCAACCGAACATATGGTATAACAGCAACAGCCAATCAGAATGCATCCTAGTTCATAAAGTCATGCAGCTCCAACTGCAAATCCTCTTTCTTGATTTGTGGATGAAAAGAACGAAGGAGAAGGGAACTCAAACGAAAATCTGGAATGTGAAACTGGAAAAGATGGAGTAATCCGAAGAAAAACTTGACCACGTAGAAGTACGGACATCATCAGAATTATACTGCAAAGCAAGAGAATAATAATAAATGGGAGGGTTAATAGGGTGGGATAATATTCTTTAATAAAATCCATATTTTGCGTTTATTAAAACTAGGAAAATCTTATTTTATTACAAGACGGAGGCTCATATTATGCATATTTAAAGCTGATATGTCTTAAATGAAGAACATAGGTTAAAACAGTTAATAGAATCATAATCAAATAACACAGAAATATGAGAAGGTCTGAAGTAGAAAGTTTTAAAAGTTGACTCTGAAGACCAATTTGCAGCTTTTAGAAGGTCTGAGAGAGAGCCTCCAGATTAAATAATTTTAGTAGACATGGCGCTCCTGGTTGAATGGGTGCAGAAAATGGAAATATCGATACCCGCAAGTTGCAAAGAATCCAGGAAGGATAAAACAAGATTTACGTCCCAAGTAGAATATTTAGGAAGAGGGGGTCTGCGGCAAAGGATACCTTTCAAAAGTCTGCAGACATGAGGGTGTTTACCAACAGGTAGGGAATCAATTGGAACATGGTTAGCAGAAATGGCCGAGCGGTAAACATTAATGGTTCGGTAAGCTTTGCCTAGATTAAAAGAATTAGAGAGGAAATTCAAGATATGGGTTAGAGGGGAGTGAACGGGATCCAGATCTCGTTGTGAGCACCATTCAGACCAAATTTTCCAGGCAGATCTATAAGCTGATTTGGTGCCTGGTGCCCATGCCTCTGATAAGATTTCTCTAGATGTTTGAGAAAGCTCTTGGATGTCTGAGGGTTCCCTGAAACTAACCAGGCTATGAGAGAGAGGGTCCCTGAAAGAACAAGAGGGTGATTCCCTGATGGATCGAGGAGAATGGAATGATACGTTGGAAGGACTCTGGGTAAGTCTACAGTCATGCTCAGAAGTTGAGGGAACCACGCTTGAGATGGCCACCAAGGGGTTATTAGAACTGTCTTATTTCTGAGTCAGGTTTTGGAGAAGGAGTCTGGGAATCAGACAAAAGGGGGGGGGGGGGGAGGCATGGAGTATTTCTGAAGGCCAAGTTTGAAGAGCATCTATGCCCAATGCTTCTGGATCGTGGCTCCAACTGAAGTATCCAGGGGGTTGACTGTTTAGACGAGAAGAGAAGAGCTCTAAATATATAGGACCCCAAAGAGAATTGAGACTGGAGAAAATGGAGGGATTTAATTGCCAATCTCTGGTGTCCACGAGGTAACGGGAATTCCAATCGGCTAGAGTTTGAAAGACCTGGAAGATATTCCACTTTTATGATATTCCTGTCTAGGCAAAAATGCCAAAATTGTTTGGCTATCTTGGCCAGGGCCTTGGATTTGGTACCTCCTAGCCGGTTGATATATTGGACTGCCGTTATGTTGTCCACCCGAAGGATACAACAATTGTATTTGTACTTGGCAAAACTTTTGAGAGCAAAAGAGCCAGTTAGGAGTTCTAAGCAGTTGATGTGTAATTTGGACCATTTCCCGCCCGTGGAAAGATGTCCGCAGCGAGCGCCCCAGCCCAGAAGGCTGGCGTCTGATTCTATAGAGAGATCTGGAAGAGAGTGAAAGATAACTTTCCCATTCCAAGATTCGATGTGGTGAAGCCACCAAAGTAACACTCTTCTCGTTTCAGAGATAGTAAGATATATGGAATCCGAGTAAGCTAGACCTTTGTTCAGATGGTGAATTTTGAGACGTTGAAGGGCCCTATAGTGGAGTGAGGCCGGAAATACAGCTTGGATGGAAGCGCACAAAAGGCCCACTATGCGAGCTAAGTTTCGTAGTGAAATAAGATGTTTGTTTAGGACTGATCGGATTTCTTGACGAATTGTCTTTAACCCCTTAAGGACGCAGCCCTTTTTCACCTTAAGGACTGAGCCCCTTTTGCTATTCTGACCACCGTCGCTTTACGAATTAATAACTCAAACGCTTTTACTGAATATCCTCGGCGATGTGCCGGGATGCCTGCTGAATGATTTCAGCAGGCATTCCAGTCCGGTCCCCAACCGGCTAGCGGAGGGGACCGGAATTCCCACGGGCGTATGCATACGCTCCACGTCCTTAAGGACTCTGGATGCGGGGCGTATGCATACGCCCGGCGTCCTTAAAAGGTTAATCTCCTTGGTGGAAGACTCAGTGTCTAAATTGGTATTTACCAGGAATCCCACAAATTCTACTTCCCTTGAAGGGGTCAATATGGATTTTTTGAGGTTTATGATAAAACCCAGGCCTGAAAGAAGTGATTGAGTCCATTGTAAATGAAGATGGATGAGGAAAAGAGATTTGAGCCATAATGAGGATGTCGTCCAAGTATATTATTAGGCGAACGCCGCGACTCCTAAATATGGAGATTACTGGCTTCATCAGTTTGGTGAAGCACCAAGGGGCTGATGCTAGGCCGAAGGGAAGGCAGGGGAATTGCCATATTTGGTTTCTCAAAGGAAATTGAAGGTAAGGTTGTGAAGAGGGATGAATCGGGACCATGAGATAAGCATCTTTTGAGATCTGTTTCGATGAGCCAATCTCTGTGGAGAAGATCTCTTGATGAATACCCTCCATTTTGAAATGGTGGTATCTGACAATGTTGTTTAGGGATTTGAGGTTGATTACTGGTCTGAAACCTCCATCCTTCTCTTTGACCAGAAAAAGGTTGCTGAGAAACCCTTCTGGAGCATAAGAAACTGGAGTAATGGCATTTTTTTATTGAAGTTCCCGAATTTCGCAATCTGTTAATATTTGATCTGTTTGTGAAAAGGTTATGGGATGAGGAAGACTAGATTGGAAGGGAGTCGAAATGAATTCTATTTGGTAACCTCTTACCGTGTCCAGGACCCAGGAATCTGAAGTGATTGTAGACCAAACCTGGAAAAAATGAGTTAGTCTGCCTAGAGGAAAAGGGAAAGAAGATGGAAAAGAAAAACTTACCTGAGGAAGGTCTTGTTTTCTTGTATCCTCTGGAGCCTCTAGATTGCCATGGTCTCCCGCAATAAGGGAAGAAGGTCGTGGAATAAGATCCAGACGGTTGGGAATTTCTGGATTGGGAGGGACCTCTGTATTGTTGCCGGTCTTGGTTATTGTGGCTGGGAAAGCGGCCCCTGCCTCTCCCAACCTTTAGAGAAAATCTTATTGTTATTAAATACTTTGAGTGAGCTCTGGGCTTTATCCAGTGAGGAAAATAAGCCCACATATTTATTAAGCTCCTTTTTATGAAGGAGTCTCCAAATAATAATCCCTCATTAGAGGGGCCAGGTTCTGTGTTAGCCAAATGGGTCAGTTGAGGGTCTAGGCGTAGGAAGATAGAACGTCTGCGTTTGGCTCCTAAAGCAGAATTGGCATTACCAAAGAAGCAAAATGCTCTTTGGATCCAACCACGCAAAACCTGGGTGTCAATAGGTTTATTGGCTATGAGGGCCTCTTCTGAAAGGTCTCTCTTGGTCAATGGACCAAGAATATCAGTTTCTCTTGGCAAGACATTATAGAACGATCCAATCCCTTTCTAGGGATTTTCCCAGATTTTAGCCAGAAATTTGACTAGGGTTTGATCAATATCGGGGGTCTCTCTGTTGTGATATCAGGCAGTGAATGCCGTGGGCATTCTGCCCTTAATTTATTTCTGGCCTTTTTATCGAGAGGTTTCTTAAACCATGACTGAACAAATTTTGCAACATTAGGATGTGGAATCCAGTCCCCTGACCTAGGATGCTTTGGTCAAAATATGGGGTGCCTGTGCTGTCTAACAGGACGTCGTTTGCAGTGTCAGGTAGTGACAGGACATTATCATCATCCTCTGATAATTCTTCAGAAAAAGGTTCATGTTCCTCCACTGAGGAATCCGAATCTGAGGAAGAACTAGATAAGAATCGGGTTTGTTTCTGCTAGATTTTATTTTTATTTTTTTAGTCCGTCTAACTGGCTCTCCCTCACGAACGGATGGTTTGGGGTGGGATGAAGAACCACCATGTTTAATGCCGCCTTTAGCATGCAGGCTGTCAGTAACCTTAGAGAACTGACCCTTATGAAAAAGTTTTTTACTTTTGGGAGATGAAGGGTCGTCTTTGCAGTGATGTTTCTTTTGAGTGACCTTTCCAGACTTTTTGAATCCCTTAGCCAATTTAGAGCAAGAATCCTCTGCTGAATAAAATAATTCAGTGAGATGAAGGGTCCTGGCGGGATGGGATAGCCTGAGAGATTGCCACAGAAGCGGCTATAGATTCTTGTAAGGTGGACATGGCACCACTAATAGCAGAATTCACAGATTTAGTTACTGAATCAGAGACCAGTGATTGGACCTGGTCCTCACTAATAAAGGTATATTCCCTAACATCTGAAAGGATATTATTTGCCTCAGAGGTCATTATGAATAGAATGGAGAATGAGGATTATGAAGAAAATATAAATATACTAAATGTATTTAAAAATACTCTACTGTATTTTAGTAAAGTAGGATATATTAAATGTACAATATAATGTAATATTGTGACTGAAAAAAACGGAGGGAGGAGTTCTGACTGACTGACAAGAGGAGCGTCACAGGTATAAGGAGTGACGAGCGGGACGCCGGAGTATGCGAGCGGTAATAAGAACGATAATAGGATATGACCTAGGATGCTTTGGTCAAAATATGGGGTGCCTGTGCTGTCTAACAGGACGTCGTTTGCAGTGTCAGGTAGTGGATAAGCAGGGGAATGTAGTTTAACCTCTTAAGGACCAAGGACGTACAGGTACGTCCTTGGTCCTGCTCCCGTGATATAACGCGGGGTTACACAGTAACCCCGCATCATATCACGGCGGGCCCGGCGTCATAGGGAAGCCGGGACCCGCCGCTAATAGCGCGCAGCTCCGATCGCGGCGCCGCACGCTATTAACCCTTTAGCCACGCGGCTAAAAGTGAAAGTAAAAGCTGCCGGTTAACTCAGTGGGCTGTTCGGGATAGCCGCGGCGAAATCGCGGCATCCCGAACAGCTTACAGGACAGCGGGAGGGCCCCTACCTGCCTCCTCGCTGTCCAATCGCCGAATGACTGCTCAGTGCCTGAGATCCAGGCATGAGCAGTCATGCGGCAGAATGATCGATCACTGGTTTCCTATGAGAAACCAGTGATCAATGTAAAAGATCAGTGTGTGCAGTGTTATAGCTCCCTATGGGAGCTATAACACTGCAAAAAAAAAGTGAATAAAGATCATTTAACTCCTCCCCTATTAAAAGTTTGAATCGCCCCCCCTTTTCCCATAAAAAAAAAACTGTGTAAATAAAATTTAAAATAAACATATATGGTATCACCGCGTGTGGAAATGTCCGAATTATAAAAAATATATCGTTAATTAAACCGCTCGGTCAATGGCGTACGCGCAAAAAAATTCCAGTCCAAAATAGTGCATTTTTGGTCACTTTTTATATCATTTAAAAATGAATAAAAAGCGATCAATAAGTCCTATCTATGCAAAAATGAGCCCTCATACCGCCCCATACGCGGAAAAATAAAAAAGTTATAGGGGTCAGAAGATGACAATTTTGAGTGTATTAATTTTCCTGCATGTACCGTATTTATCGGGGTATACCACGCACCAGCCTATAACACGCACCCTCATTTTACCAAGGATAGCCAGGGGGAGAGAAGGGCAGCGGCACCCATTGCCGGCGCCGCTGCCCCGTTGCCTCCCTCCATCCCCGGTGGCATAATTACCTGTTGCCGGGGTCGGGTCCACGCTACTGCAGGCCTCCGGCGTGCGTCCCCTGCGTCGTTGCTATGCCGTGCAGTGCATAGCAACGACGCAGGGGACTCACGCCGGAGGCCTGAAGCAGCGCCGACCCCGGCAACAGGTAATTATGCCACCGGGGATGGGGGGAGGCAACGGGGCAGCGCCGCCGGCAATGGGTGCCGCTGCCCCTTCTCTCCCCCTGGCTGTCGTCGCCGCTTCTCTCCCCCTGGCTATCGGCGCCGGCAATGGGGCGCCGGCACAGATAGTCAGGCGGACAGAACGGGCAGCGGCGCCGATAGCCAGGGGGAGAGAAGGGCCGGCAGCAGGGCTCTAGACCCCAGGAAAGGCAGGGGGAGAGAAGCGGGCAGCGACGGCCTCTCTCCCCCTGCCTTTCCTGGGGGTGTATGGGCGTATAACACGCACATAGGGGAAGATTTATCAAAGGATTTAGACTGGTTTTCCTTGTCTAAATTTGTCGCACAGAAAGTCGCAGTCTAAATATGTGCGACTTTTCTGCGACTTTTGCTCTAGAGGATTTTTAGAACATGATGCATGCTAGTCTATTTTAGACTGAAATGCATTGAAAAATGCATTGGTGCTGAATTTATCAAAAGCGACTTTTCAGCGACAAGTCGCATAGGCTGAAAGTACGCCGAAATGTCAGACCATGTTAGAGCAGGTTTAAATATAGACTAAAGCATAGATCATGCAGTCTGTGCACAGAATTTATCAAGAGCTGTGCGCCATTTGATAAATTAGGTGCACAATAGACCAGACTAACCCTCTGTAGTTTGGTCTATATTGATGCGGGACATAGACCACTTTGATAAATATCCCCCATAGACTTTAGGCTAAAAATTTTAGCCTAAAAAGTGCGTGTTATACGCCGATAAATACGGTAGTTATGATTTTTTCCAGAAGTACGACAAAATCAAACCTATATAAGTAGGGTATCATTTTAATCGTATGGACCTACAGAATAAAGAGAAGGTGTCATTTTTACCAAAAAATGTACTACGTAGAAACGGAAGCCCCCAGAAGTTACAAAACTGCGTTTTTTTTTTTCAATTTTGTCGCACAATGATTTTTTTTTTTTTCCTTTCACCGTAGATTTTTGGGCAAAATGACTGACGTCATTACAAAGTAGAATTGGTGGCGCAAAAAATAAGCAATCATATGGATTTTTAGGTGCAAAATTTAGAGTTATGATTTTTTTAAAGGCAAGGAGCAAAAAACGAAAAAAAAAACCGGTCCTTAAGGGGTTAATAGGAATATGAAAAAAAAAAAGGGGGGGGGGGAGTGAGAAGTATGTGACAAAATAACTGTATACAAATTAAGTACACTGTGGTGAGTGAATGATAGTAAGAACAAGGGGGTATTGCAAATGGATATTGGAAACAATATTGAAATATGGATAATGAGAAGTAAAAAAAAATATATACACATATACATACATATATCTCTATCTATATCATTAGGATATAAATGAAGTTAGGAGAAAAACCTAAAATTATGTCTAATATTATTAGACTAATATATGAGCCTCTGTCTTGTAATAAAATCCTGTTTAAATCAGTGGGACTTTGTATTTCCATTCAGTCTGCCACAGCCTGCTTCAAATTGTACACCAATTCAGCTTTGTTTCTGCTTAATCTCAGTATGGAGTAAAAATATTTCAGCAAGGAAATTTTCCTAGTAATTTCTCAAACCTAAACAGAGAATTTTTAAATAGAACTAAAGATATATAATTTTTCTCAGCTCCTGTTACATTAGGCTATGTTCACAACTAAAAAGTAGCATGCATTTGAGGTATTTGTGTTTTTTTGTTTTTTTTGTTTTTTGTGGCACTCTAAAGCTCAGCATTTCCCTTGCTGTAGAATGACCCCTGCACAGCTGACTGTGAATAGGGCCACTGTTTTTCCATCAGGCTTGCTTTAAACCATATATCCAAATGTTCAAAACAGCCCGGGCAAGATGGCTGCCCCATAATATCACAAGGTATGCTAAAATGAATGAAAAAATGTTAACAAAATAGAAACCCATTTAGAAGAAAAGAACATATATTAGTATTTGGCTCTAATCGGTAATATAAAAATCTAGGTGACTATTTTATTTTTAATTAAATGTCTGCTATGGTATTGGCATTTTGCAGGTTCGGATGTGAATAGTATGGACTCTGTGGACAGTGGTTTTGCTCTGGGAAAGACAGAACAAGTCCAGAATGTAAAAGAGAAGATAGAAGTTAAAAAGGCTGAGCTTGCCATCTGGGAGATTGAAGTGCCAAAGGTAAGCGGTTAAGAGGCTGTAGATATTAGAAGTGTGTTGTGTACACAGACTTACATTTTTTTTTACTTTAATGTCGTGTCTCCCTTCAGTTTACAGGAGAGTAGGAGAGGGACAGGTCTTAAAAATATATATATAGATTTATATTTTTTTTTTGTGAATAGCTGTTGTTAGGATTTCAAGAATGGACAAGTGAAATGTCTTTGCGGTCTGTCTTCTTCCTTACTGCCACCCAGAGTTACAATTAAAGGGTTACTCCCATAGTATAGGTTAACAACCCATATCCAGCATAAATGTCTATAAGCATGCCCTTCTGCTTTCATAGAATTTAAATGATGGCCACATGTCTAGTCTTCCTCTTTAAAGGGGTGCTCCGGTGGAAAACTCTTATGTTTATTTTTATTTTTTTTTAAATCAACTGGTGCCAGAAAGTTAAACAGACTTGTAAATTACTTCTATAAAAAAAATAGGAATCCTTCCAGTACTTATTAGCTGCTGAATACTACAGAGGAAATTATTTTCTTTTTGGAACACAGAGCTCTCTGCTGACATCACGAGCACAGTTCTCTCTGCTGACATCTGTCCATTTTAAGAACTGTCCAGAGTAGGAGAAAATCCCCATAGCAAACATATGCTGCTCTGGTCAGTTCCTAAAATGGACAGAGATGTCAGCAGAGAGCACTGTGCTCGTGATTCAGCAGAGAACACTAAGCAAAAAGAAAAAAATTTCCTCTGTAATATTCAGCTGCTAATAAGTACTGGAAGAATGAAGATTTTTTTAATAGAAGTAATTTACAAATCTGTGTAACTTTCTGGCACCAGTTGATTTAAAAAAAAAGAAAAAATGTTTTCCACCGGAGTACCCCTTTAACCCCTTAAGGACCGAGCCCTTTTTCACCTTAAGGACCGGAGCATTTTTTGCAATTCTGACCACTGTCACTTTAAACATTTATAACTCTGGAATGCTTTTAGTTATCATTCTGATTCCGAGATTGTTTTTTCGTGACATATTCTACTTTAACTTAGTGGTAAAATTTTGTGGTAACTTGCATCCTTTCTTGGTGAAAAATCCCCAAATTTGATGAAAAAAATGAAAATTTTGCATTTTTCTAACTTTGAAGCTCTCTGCTTGTAAGGAAAATGGATATTCAAAATAATTTTTTCTTGGGTTCACATATACAATATGTCTACTTTATGTTTGCATCATAAAATTTATGAGTTTTTACTTTTGGAAGACACCAGAGGGCTTCAAAGTTCAGCAGCAATTTTGAAATTTTTCACAAAATTTTCAAGCTCGCTATTTTTCATGGACCAGTTCAGGTTTGAAGTGGATTTAAAGGGTCTTCATATTAGAAATACCCCATAAAAGACCCTATTATAAAAACTTCACCCCCCAAAGTATTCAAAATGACATTCAGTAAGTGTATTAACCCTTTAGGTGTTTCACAGGAATAGCAGCAAAGTGAAGGAGAAAATTCAAAATCTTCATTTTTTACACTCGCATGTTCTTGTAGACCCAATTTTTGAATTTTTGCAAGGGGTAAAAAGGAGAACATTTTTACTTTTATTTGTAGCCCAATTTCTCTCGAGTAAGGACATACCTCATATGTCTATGTTAATTGTTCGGCGGGCACAGTAGAGGGCTCAGAAGGGAAGGAGCGACAAATGGTTTTTGGGGGGCATGTCACCTTTAGGAAGCCCCTATGGTGCCAGGACAGCAAAAAAACACACATGGCATACCGTTTTGGAAACTAGACCCCTCAGGGAACGTAACAAGGGGTAAAGTGAACCTTAATACCCCACAGGTGTTTCACGACTTTTGCATATGTGAATTTTTTTTTTTTTTTTACCTAAAATGCTCGGTTTTCCAAAAATTTTACATTTTTAGAAAGGGTAATAGCAGAAAATATCCCCCAAAATTTGAAGCCCAATTTCTCCCGAGTACGACGATACCCCATATGTGGCCCTAAACTGTTGCCTTGAAATACGACAGGGCTCCAAAGTGAGAGTGCCATGCGCATTTGAGGCCTAAATTAGGGATTGCATAGGGGTGGACATAGGGGAATTCTACGCCAGTGATTCCCAAACAGGGGGCCTCCAGCTGTTGCAAAACTCCCTGCATGCCTAGACAGTCAGTGGCTATCTGGCAATACTAGGAGTAGTTGTTTTGCAACAGCTGGAGGCTCCGTTCTGGAAACAGTGGCGTACCAGACGTTTTTCATTTTTATTGGGGAGGGGGGCTTTGTAGGGGTATGTGTATACGTAGTGTTTTTTACTTTTTATTTTATTGTGTTAGTGTAGTATAGTGTTTTTAGGGTACAGTCGCACGGGCGGGGGTTCACAGTAGTTTCTCGCTGGCAGCTTGAGCTGCAGCAGAAAATTTGCCGCAGCTCAAACTTGCAGCCAGATACTTACTGTAATCCTCCGCCCATGTGAGTGTACACTGTATGTTCACATTGGGGGGGGGGGGGGAACATCCAACTGTTGCAAAACTACAATTCCCAGCATGGACGGTCTATCAGTGCATGCTGGGAGTTGTAGTTTTGCAACAGCTGGAGACACACAGGTTGTGAAACACTGAGTTTGGTAACAAACTCAGTGTTTTGCAACCAGTGTGCCTTCAGCTGTTGCAAAAGCTACAACCCCCAGCATGTACGGACAGCGGAAGGGCATGCTAGGTGTTGTAGTTATGCAACAGCCGGAGGCATACTACATTGGCTGGGGATGCTGGGGATTGTAGTTATGCAACAGCTGGAGACACACTGGTTTACTACTTAACTCAGTGTGCCTTCAGCTGTTGCAAAACTACAACTCTCAGCAGTCACCGACAGCCAACGGGCATGCTGGGAGTTGTAGTTATGCAACCACCAGATGCACCACTACAACTCCCAGAATGCACTTTAGCTGATTGTGCAAGCTGGGAGTTGTAGTTACACAACAGCTGAAGGTAAACTTTTCCATAGAAAGAATGTGCCTCCAGCTGTTGCAAAACTACAAGTCCCAGCATGCCCATAAGGGCATGCTGGGAGTTGTGGTGGTCTGCCTCCTGCTGTTGCATAACTACAGCTCCCAGCATGCCCTTTTTGCATGCTGGGAGCTGTTGCTAAGCAACAGCAGGAGGCTGTCACTCACCTCCAACGATCCACACTGCAGGACTGTCCCTCGCCGCCGCCGTCGCTCCTGGGGCCCCGATCCCAACATAGACGCCGTGGATCGGGGTCCCCAGCACCCGGGGTCGTCTTCCCGCACCCGCTCACGTCCTCCGGAAGAGGGGCGGAGCGGGTTGCGGGAGTGACACCCGCAGCAGGCGCCCTGATTGGTCGGCCAGTGTTTAACGACCGGTGTGCCTCCAGCTGTTGCAAACTCCAGCAGTCAATGTACTCCATGCACCGTACATGCTGGGAGTTGTAGTTTTGAAGCAGCTGGAGGCACACTGGTTGTGAAACACAGAGTTAGGTCACAAACTCAGTGATACATAACCAGTGTTCCTACAGCTGTTGCAAAACTAAAACCCTCAGCATGTACAGTCTGTCTGCGCATGCTGGGAGTTGTAGTTTTGCAACATCTGGATGTCCCACCCCCCCCCCCCCCAATGTGAATGTACAGGGTACAATCACATGGGCGGAGGTTTACAGCAGGTATCTGGCTGCAAGTTTGAGCTGCGGCAAATTTTCTGCCGCAGCTCAAACTGCCAGCGAGAAACTACTGTGAACCCCCGCCCGTGCGACTGTACCCTAAAAACACTACACTACACTAACACAATAAAATAAAAAGTAAACACTACATATACACATACCCCTACACAACCCCCTCCCCAATAAAAATGAAAGCGTCTGGTACGCCACTTTTTCAAAAACGGAGCCTCCAGCTGTTGCAATACAACTACTCCCAGTATTGCCAGATAGCCGTTGACTGTCCAGGCATGCTGGGAGTTTTGCAACAGCTGGAGGCACCCTGTTAGGGGTATTCTACGCCAGTGATTCCCAATGTCCACCCCTATGCAAGTCCCTAATTTAGGCCTCAAATGCGCATGGCGCTCTCACTTTGGAGCCCTGTCTTATTTCAAGGCAACAGTTTAGGGTCACATATGGTGTATCGCCGTACTCGGGAGAAATTGTGTTACATTTTTAAAAAGGGTAAAAGCAGAAAATACCCCCCAAAATTTGTAAAATTTTTTGGGAAAAGAGGCATTTTAGGTAAAAAAAAAAATTATTTTTTTTACATATGCAAAAGTTGTGAAACACCTGTGGGGTATTAAGGTTCACTTAACCCCTTGTTACGTTCCCCGAGGGGTCTAGTTTCCAAAATGGTATGCCATGTGTTTTTTTTTTTTTTTGCTGTTCTGGCACCATGGGGGCTTCCTAAATGCGGCATGCCCCCAGAGCAAAATTGGTTTTCAAAAAGCCAAATGTGACTCCTTCTCTTCTGAGACCTGTAGTGCGCCAGCAGAGCACTTTTCACCCCCATATGGGGTGTTTTCTGAATCGGGAGAAATTGGGCTTCAAATTTTGGGGGTATTTTCCCTTTGTAAAAATGTAAATTTTTTGGGAAGCCAAGCATTTTAGGTAAATTTTTTTTTTTTTTTTTTACATATGCAAAAGTCGTGAATCACCTGTAGGGTATTAAGGTTCACTTTACCCCTTGTTATGTTCCCTGAGGGGTCTAGTTTCCAAAATGGTATGCCATGTGTTTTTTTTTTTGCTGTTCTGGCACCATAGGGGCTTCCTAAATGTGACGTGCCCCCCAGAAACCATTTGTCACTCCTTCCCTTCTGAGCCCTCTACTGTGCCCGCCGAACAATTAACATAGACATATGAGGTATGTGCTTACTCAAGAGAAATTGGGTTTCAAATACAAGTAAAAATTTTCTCCTTTTTACCCCTTGCAAAAATTCAAAAATTGGGTCTACCAGAACATGCGAGTGTAAAAAATGAAGATTGTGAATTTTCTCCTTCACTTTGCTGCTATTCCTGTGAAACACCTAAAGGGTTAATACACTTACTGAATGTCATTTTGAATACTTTGGGGGGTGCAGTTTTTATAATGGGGTCTTTTATGGGGTATTTCTAATATGAAGACCCTTCAAATCCACTTCAAACCTGAACTGGTCCCTGAAAAAAAGCGAGTTTCAAAATTTTGTGAAAAATTTGAAAATTGCTGCTGAACTTTGAAACCCTCTGGTGTCTTCCAAAAGTAAAAACTCATAAATTTTATGATGCAAACATAAAGTAGACATATTGTATATGTAAATAAAAAAAAGATATTTGGAATATCCATTTTCCTTACAAGCAGAGAGCTTCAAAGTTAGAAAAATGCTAAATTTTCAAATTTTTCATCAAATTTTGGGATTTTTCACCAAGAAAGGATGCAAGTTACCAACAAATTTTACCACTATGTTAAAGTAGAATATGTCACACAAAAACAATCTCGGAATCAGATTGATAACTAAAAGCATTCTAGAGTTATTAATGTTTAAAGTGACAGTGGTCAGAGTCCTTAAGGTGAAAAAGGGCTCAGTCCTTAAGGGGTTAAAGTGACAGTGGCCAGATGCGCAAAAAACGCTCCGGTCCTTACGGCCAAAATGGGCTTGGTCCTGAAGGGGTTAAGTAGCTGCACTTACATTTACGTCCTATGTCCTTAAATGGGCACTGTCAGATACAAAAACTATTTATGTTGTACATCTTGGCAAAACAATTAACCTTTCTAATTTACTTCATAAGAAAATGTTGTTTCCTTTTTATAGAATTCATGGTTTTGTCCAAGCAGGTATTGACAAAGTCCAGTAAGTGAAGGGTGGGCTAGCACTGTCTGATGGGAAGAGAGAGCACAGGGTAGTGCTATAGGACGAGAGCGAGCACAGGGGTGTGCTATCGGACGGGAGAGAGAGCACAGAGAAGTGCTAGCCCACCCTCACTGGGCTTTGTCCATGCTTGTGCTTCCGCTTGCACAAAGCCATGATGTTATAAGCCATGATTTCTATAAAAAGGAAATTTTCTTATGAAGTACACTGCTCAAAAAAATAAAGGGAACACTTAAACAACACAATGTAACTCCAAGTCAATCACACTTCTATGAAATCACACTGTCCACTCAGGAAGCAACACTGATTGACAATCAATTTCACATGCTGTTGTGCAAATGGAACAGACAACAGGTGGAAATTATAGGCAATTAGCAAGACACCCCCAATAAAGGAGTGGTTCTGCAGGTGGTGACCACAGACCACTTCTCAGTTCCTATGCTTCCTGGCTTATGTTTTGGTCACTTTTGAATGCTGGCGGTGTGGTTCAGGTAGTGCAGCTGATCCAGGATGGCACATCAATGCGAGCTGTGGCAAGAAGGTTTGCTGTGCCAGTGTAGTGTCCAGAGCATCGAGGCACTACCAGGAGACAGGCCAGTACATCAGGAGACGTGGAGGAGGCCAACAACCCAGCAGCAGGACTGCTACCTCCGCCTTTTGTGCAAGGAGGAGCACTGCCAGAGCCCTGCAAAATTACCTCCAGCTGGCCACAAATGTGCACGTTTCCACTCATACAGTCAGAAACAGGCTCTGAGGGCGTGACGTCCACGGTGCTTACAGCCCAACACCGTGCAGGATGTTTGGCATTGGCCAGAGAACGCAGATTTGCCACTGATGCCCTGTGCTCTTCACAGATGAAAGTAGGTTCACACTGAGCACATGTGAGAGATGTGACAGTTTGGAGACGCCTTGGAGAATATTCTGCTGCCTGCAACATCCTCCAGCATGAGCGGTTTGGCGGTGGGTCAGTAATGGTGTGGGGTGGCATTTCTTTGGGGAGCCGCACAGCCCTCCATGTGCTTACAAGAGGTAGCCTGACTTCCATTAGGTACAGAGATGAGATCCTCAGACCCCTTGAGACCATATGCTGGTGCGGTTAGCCCTGGGTTCCTCTTAATGCAAGACCTCATGTGGCTGGAGTGTGTCAGCAGTTCCTGCAAGAGGAAGGCATTGATGCTATGGACTGGCCCGCCCGTTCCCCAGACCTTTATCCGATTAAGCACATCTGTGACATCATGTCTCGCTCCATCCACCAATGCCACGTTGCTCCACAGACTGTCCAGGAGTTGGCGGATACTTTAGTCCAGGTTTGGGAGGACACCCCTCAGAGACCATCGGCAACCTCATCAGGACATTGCCCTGGTGTCCTGATGACATTGCCCAGGTGTCCACGATTAGTTCATTCATTCAGATCTAGGATGTGCTATCTTAGTGTTCCCTTTAGTTTATTTATTTTTTTTTTTTTGAGCAGTGTATATTAGAAAGGTTAATGTTTTGCCAAGATGTACAACATATGAAAAGTTTTTATCTGACATTGCCCATTTAAGGGGTTACATTCTCTGTTTTAAAACTATATTAGGTTTTAAAATAAAGAATAACTCCATGAGTCCACAGTTGGCTTTGTAAATTCCAACCCCCCTATTACCATAAAAAGAAAATTGACATTTACTGAGAAAATTGCTGCAAAACTGCAACTAAACCAAAACTAGTGTGGCCAATGGTGTATCAGAAATATATTATAGATGCAAGAGTATGTTCACCATGTGGGAACACAGCCTAATTATAGCTTTCAATTAATATTTAGGCAAGACTGATGTGAACATGTGCAGTTTTTTTTTCTTTACCCCCTTTTGTTCCTCTATTTAAAGCATTTGGTTGGCCGCTTAATTGGTAAACAGGGCAGATATGTAAGCTTCCTGAAGGAGTCATCTGGTGCCAAGATTTATATTTCTACACTGCCTTACACGCAAGATTTCCAAATTTGTCACATAGAAGGTAAGTTTGTACATTAAGTTATCGTTAAGATAATTTATTGTTAAATTGTTGTGCTCATATACTACTCAATATTTTACCCTTTCTTTTATACAGGATCCCAGCCTCAGGTCGACAGAGCACTGAGTCTAATAGGAAAGAAGTTTAAAGAACTCAACCTAACTAACATCTATGCACCTCCCCCTTCTTTAGCATTACACTCACTTCCCATGACATCGTGGGTAAGTTGTACATTCAGCATGTACTGTACTTTTTATCAGTTATTGTGGTTTGTACCTGTACAGTGGGGATCAAAAGTTTGGTCACCCCAGGTAAAAATTTGTATTAATGTGCATAAAGAAGCCAAGGAAAGATAGAAAAATCTCCAAAAGGCATCAAATTGCAGATTAGACATTCTTATATGTCAACAAAAGTTAGATTTTAATTTACATCTACACTTTCATTTACACTTTCAAAAGAACAGAAAACAAAAAATGGCGTCTGCAAAAGTTTGGGCACCCTGCAGAGTTAATGGGGGAGATTTATCAAAACCTGTCCAGAGGAAAAGTTGCTGAGTTGCCCATAGCAACCAATCAGATCACTTCTTTCATTTTTGATAAAGCCTGTGAAAAATGAAAGAAGTGATCTGATTGGTTGCTATGGGGGCAACTCAGCAACTTTTCCTCTGGGCAGGTTTTGATAAATCTCCAATATCTTGTACTGCCCCCTTTGGTAAGTATCACAGCTTGTAAACGCTTTTTGTAGCCAGCCAAGAGTCTTTCATTTCTTGTTTGAGGTATCTTTGACCATTCTTCCTTACAAAAGTCTTCCAGTTCTTTGAGATTGCTGAGCTGTCTGTCACGCACTGCTCTTTTGTGGTCTATCCATAGATTTTCAATTATGTTGAGGTCAGGAGATTGTGAAAGCCATGGCAAAACCTTCAGTTTACGCCCCTTGATGTAATTTCTTGTGGTTTTCAAGGTGTGTTTAGGATCATTATCCATTTGTAGAAGCCATCCTCTCTTTAACTTCAGCTTTTTCACAGATGGCATCCAAAATTTGCTGAAATTTTATTGAATCCATTTTTCCTTCTACTCGTGAGATGTTCCCTGTGCCACTGGCTGCAATACAACCCCAAAGCATGATTGATCCACCCCCATGCTTAACAGTTGGACAGAGGTTCTTTTCATTAAATTCTGTTCCCCTTCTTCTCCAAACGTACCTTTGCTCATTCCGGCCAAAAAGTTCAATTTTAACCTCATCGGTCCACAGAACTTGTTTCCAAAATGCAATCCGAACAGAGGATATTGACATCTGAAAACGTTTTGCTATCTTCTTATAGCCTTCTCCAGCTTTGTGAGCGTCAACTGCTTAGAAGAACCCATGGTGCTGATTGTTGGGGCAAGGTCAGATGAGTCTGGGCATTTAAAACCTTTGAGATTGACATCACCTGATCTTCCCAGATGATGAATGAGAACAATCCATGACACTGGCAGGTCTCCGCTTTGCAAAGGGTGCAGCGCATGCTATAAATTCTGCAGGGTGCCCAAACTTTTGCAGACGTAATTTTTTTTTGTTATTTTGAAAGTGTAAATGATGGAAATAAAATTAACTTTTGTTGACATATTGTAAGAATGTCTAATCTGTAATTTGATGCCTTTTGGAGATTTTTCCATCTTTCCTTGGCTTCTTTATGCACATTAATACAAATTTTTACCTGGGGTGCCCAAACTTCTGATCCCCACTGTAAATTGGCCTGTTCGGTTAATAATCGCCCTTTGTCAGTCAACTCCATATTCTTATTAAATCAGATCATATGGTTCAGTATATATGGGTAGGATTTTTTTTTTTTGTTTTGTTTTTCCTTTGTCATTTTTGTAATTTGATTAATAAAATGTAATTCAAAGGTAATTTGCTGCGTACAGAAGCATTTTCAATCTTTGCAAATAAGTGGCCTGCAACCGATGTAATGTACATTTTGTGTTGCAGGTCACTTAATCTCCTGCCTGGTTTTCCTCCCGAATGGGGTGTGTCTACCACTGCGCAAAGTGGCAGCCAACAAGCCACCTCTATGCAGCTCTGTGGGAGAGCCGAATACTGCACTCTGGAATCTTTGGCTCTCCCATAGAGCTGCATAGAGGGTGGGGGGTGTCAGCCGCCTCTTTGTGCGGTGGTTGACACTCTACATTTAGAAAGAGAGCCGGGGTGCTGCGCGGGGGGTCCCAGTGGTCGGACCCCTCTGCGATCTGACACTCTCCTTAGGATAGGTGATAAGTTTTAATATCCAGGAGTACTCCTTTTTAAAAGTATGTATTTTTCAACATAATCAAAGGCCCGGACCCGTGGCTAATACCGCCGGACATCACCGACCAAAGTGAAAGCTTCCCGGCAGCTCAGTAGTGCTGTTCGCTATTGCATGGCAGTGATCAGTGTAGGAAATCAGTGTGTGCACTGGCCAGCGGGAGCCATAATGGCGGTAGGTAGATCCACCCCTTTTCTTCCCGAGTTCAGAGCAGGAAACAGGAGGGTCAACTGTGGGGAGACTCTCTCCCTGCTCTGGCGGCGCTGTCTTCGGAGCGCCGACAGGGTAGGACCTGTGCCTCACCGTACGGAGTTTAGCTCCGCAGCGAGCTCTCCGGTCTTGCGCGCTGAAGGGTCTTTAGTTCTACCAGGGATGTCCTCTGACTCCCTGGTTCGGCACCGTAGTCTTCTAGCCGACGGGACCCTTCCCAGCCGGGCACCGCTGCTCTTTCCCGCCCGTATGGGCGGGGGCTTGGAACTTTGCTCTGCCCCATCCTTTCTCCTTCAGAGCGTGACCAGTCTCTCCTCTCTTGCAGCCTTTCTCACATGGCTCCACCGTCCTTCCCCTCACAGGTGTCGGCGGGCCTGTTGCTGACGGGGACTCAGTACATATTTCTTTCCACCCTTACAGTAGTAAAGTGAGGTTCCATTCCCCACCCCTCAAAAAAAGTGAACCTCTTCTGCTGGTCTTTAAGGCCATTTAGGGGTGGTTGGCACCCTCTTGTGGCCTATAATTAGATTGTGCCTTCTTTTCCATGCACCCTTGTGGCCTCTGGGGACACAAAATTGTATCCTTAACCTGTGCTATCTATCGCTTTTCGGCCTATTGGCTAAGATCAAGTGCCGTGTAGGTTCTTATCAGTTATCAGTTTAATATTTGATACTTCCCCCTATCCGGGCACCATATAGTAAATGGATTTTTCAGTACGTGGGCCGATGTGGAAGCTTGCTTCTGTCGCCCCATACATTGACCGGCTATGGTGGTATTTTTGGGTACAGTACACCAACCAAAAAAATAAAATAAAATCTGCTGGGCTCTTTGTTTTCAAGTGTGTGTGTGTGTGTGTGTGTGTGTGTGTGTGTGTGTGTGTGTGTGTGTGTGGGGGGGGGGGGGGGGTCTTGATATTACACACTGCATTGAGTTAGTTGAGGTATGCCTCTGGCATTACATAGTAACATAGTTCATGAGGTTGAAAAAAGACCAGAGTCCATAAAGTTCAACCTATATCCCTAATGAGTCCCTACTGAGTTGATCCAGAGGAAGGCAAAAAAACCTTATACTAGAGGTAAAAATTCCTAACCGACTCCAAATATGGCAGTCAGAATAAATCCCTGGATAACGTTCTGTCCCTATAAATCTAGTATACATAACCAGCGATGTTATTACACTCCAAGAATGCATCCAGACCAGTTTTGAACTCTTTTACAGAGTTCACCATGACCACCTCCTCAGGCAGAGAATTCCAGTCTCACTGCTCTTACCGTAAAGAGTCCCCATCTGTGCTGGTGTAGAAACCTTCTTTCCTCTAAATGTAGAGGATGCCCCCTTGTTATAGATACAGTCCTCGGTATAAATAGATCATGGGAGAGATCTCTGTACTGTCCCCTGATATATTTATACATAGTTATTAGGTCTCCCCTAAGCTTTCTTTTTTCTAAACTAAATAACCCCAATTCTGCTAATCCTTCTGGGTACTGTAGTCCTCCCATTCCCCGTATTACTCTGGTTGCCCGTCTTTGAACCCTCTCCAGCTCCACTATATCTTTCTTGTACACTGGTGCCCAGTACTGTACAAAGTATTCTATGTGTGGTCTGACTTGTGATATGTACAGTGGTAGAATTATTTCCTTGTCATGGGCATCTATGCCCCTATTGATGCACCCCATGATTTTATTTGCCTTGGCAGCAGCTGCCAGACACTGGTTTTACCGTTAACTAAGACTCCTAAGTCCTTTTCCATGTCAGTCGTCTCAAGTGTTCTCCCATTTAATACATAACCCCAGCCCAGATTTTTCCTCCCCATGTGCATTACCTTACATTTATCAGTGTTGAACCTCATTTGCCACTTCCCAGCCCAAACCTCCAACCTATCCAGATCCATTTGTAACAGTGCACTGTCCTCTAAAGTGTTTACCGCTTTACAGAGTTTAGTGTCATCTGCAAAGATTGTTACTTTACTATTCAACCCCTCTACAAGGTCATTAATAAATATATTAAACAGAACAGCACCCAAGATGGACCCTTGTACCCCACTAGTAACAGCCACCCAATCAGAATAAGTACCATTAATAACCACCCTCTGTTTCCTATCACTGAGCCAGTTACTTACCCACTTACACACATTCTCCCCCAGCCCCATCTTTCTCATTTTATGAGGCACCGTATCAAATGCTTTGGAAAAATCCAGATATAAGACATCCAGCGATTGCCCCTGGTCCAGTCTGAAGCTCACCTCCTCATAGAAGCTGATCAGGTTAGTTTGACAGGACCGATCCCTCATAAAGCCATGCTGATATGGGGTAATACGTTTATTTTTATTAAGATACTCCAAAATAGAATCTCTTAGAAAACCCTCAAACAATTTTACATACAACGGAGGTTAGACTAACAGGCCTATAATTCCCTGGGTCACCTTTTTGTTCCTTTTTTAAATATTGGTACCACATTTGCTATGCGCCAGTCCTGGGAACAGTCCCTGTTACTATAGAGTCCCGGAATATTAAAAATAGGGGGCTGTCTATAACATGACTTAATTTCTTTAGAACACGGGGGTGAATGTCATCTGGACTAGGTGATTTGTCGATTTTGATTTTTTTGTAGGTGGCACTGTACTTCTTCCTGGGTTAGACAGGAGTTTACCTTATCGCACTGTATTTCACCTGGCATTTCATTTTCCTCGGTTAACACAGTGGAGAAGAATTTGTTTAATATATTTGCTTTTTCCTGATCCTCGTTTATAATTTCTTCATTTTTTAAGGGGCCCACACTTTCATTTTTGACCTTTTTGCTATTTAACCCCAAAATGTTCTTTAACTATATAGTTTTACTCTCTTTGGCAATGAGTCTTTCTGTCTCTATTTTTGCGGCTTTTATCTGTTTTTTTTACATTTTACATTTTTGTCTATATCTTTTTAATGCTTCTTCACTGCTGTCCTGTTTTAGTATTTTAAATGCTTTATTTTTGTCCTTAATTGCCACTTTAATGTTTTTATTCATCCATATTGGTTTTCTTTTATTTCTGACCCTTTTATTCCCATAAGGTATATATTTATTACAGTGATAATTTAAGATATCTTTAAAAGTCTCCCATTTAGTGTCAGTATTCTTGTTTTTGAGGACAATGTCCCATTTTATATTAAGGGCTTCTCTGAGCTGATCAAACTTTGCCTTCCTAAAGTTCATTGTTTTTGTGGCCCCTTGAGAGATTCCCTTATTGAAGAATAAGTTATACTGTATTATATTTATGATCACTATTTCCCAGGTGTCCTTTTACCATTCCTGCTTTCGCCAGGTTTCTCACTCTGTTGGAGACATACGTGACTCGCAGTGGCGGGTCGTGCCAGGGATTTCATGATTACTTGAAAGTATACCGAGGTTACAGTCAGGACTGCTTCTCCTCTACCACCGGTTGTCATGACATGTTTGCCGTGTCCGCAGGTGTTCTTCATGTGTACACTCATTATTCCCTCCTCCACAGGCTCCCACATCCACAGCTGCTGGCCCGGATCCCCACGTGCAGTGCAAGGTCTCCATGGAAGTGTCCCTGCGTGGCCATGGATTGCACCTGCTCTCATTGGACCACATAGTAGTGTCACCTGTCACTTATCTCACAACTGCCGCATCCGTGGCTGGATTTTGGTACCCCTCTATCAGTGCGAGGCGTCCGCCGGAGTGCACCGTTGCCCACATGGACCCATACCTGTAAGCCAGACAGTGGTCTGCATGGTTTTCTCTGCCGCCGGCCTTTTCTTTAAGGGCTGAAGTATCTACAGCTGAAGTTCTGGTACCCCAATACTAGTGCAAGGTGACCGCTGGAGCACACCTTTATCTACATGGACCCATACTAGTAAGCCAGACAGTGGTCTGCATGGTTTTCTCTGCCGCCGGTCGCTTCTCCAAGGGCTGAAGTGTTTACTGCTGCAGTTCCGGTACCTCACTGCTAGTCTCCGGTGGAGTGACCTGGCGTGTCCTGTGGACCCTATGCTGGACGAAGGGGATACAATCCACGGCTCCTAAGCCTCCCCCGATCTCCCAGGGTGACGGGGATTCTGTTCATGGCTTCTAGGCTTCACTGCCTTTCCACATGCATCAGGGGGCCCAGTTATTGCTATCTGACACTGTTCCCTTAAAACCAGTGCCTGGAGGGGCACTAATTACACCAGAACGTTGTCTACACAGTTTCCTCTGCTGTCGATCTCCCATCTCTGGGCTGACGTGTGCAACTGAGGGTTCCTGCAGGCAAGGGTCTGCTGACAGTCAGCCAGTCTTTGTCTGCATGGTCTCCCACACCACCGGATCGTCGATAAGTTTTGGCCACACTTCTGTTCCCCACTGTCTGTGGGAGGTTTTTGAAGAAGTGTTCCTGTGTGCTCAGGAATCCTCAACCTGTCAGCGGGACGGCTGTCTCCATAGTTTCCTGCTACATCTGGTCAAATACCATACACTTCCCACTGTGTGGTGGAAGTTCTGGTAACTCACTGCTTAGGTGTAGTTCCGAGTGGGCCTCCCATGTTGCTCCGTAAGCCCTCTGCAATGCACCGCATGCTGATTCGTGAGGTTTCCTAATTTATTAGGTCCCTCTCCACATGCCTGCCGCTCTCATGGCTCAAGGCTGGTAGCCCACTTTTAGTGTGTGGTTCTGGATGCAGGACCCGGTGTGGTCATGGTCTCTATGCCAGGTAGCCAGACTGTGTGTCTGCATGGCTTTCGAATCCACCAGGTCACCCTCCCTATTCCTGCCACTTCCGTGGCCACAGTCCGGTGACTCCTTCCATGTGAAGTTCAACAAAGTGTGCCTATGGGTTCATGGGACCTCTTTTGGGTCTGCATGTTTCCTGCCCCACATGCATCCCTCATCTCTTGCATCTGCGACAGCAGTCCATGGGTGTAGCATCATTGGAAGTTGGGGCGTGGGCATCTCCTGCAGCTTCCATGGCTTTTGATGGCTACAGCGGCAATCTCTGTTCCCCTTTTCTTGGAGTGCCACATTGGTCTGCAAGGGGCATGGTGGTGACACACCATTGGGTGCTGTGTGTTTTTCATTCTCCCGGACTTTGGGATGTCTATGGTTTCCTCCTTGTCTGCAGTTTGGTTCCCCTCTATTATCGTGAGGTAACCATGTCTGTGTCCCTACATATGCTAGGTCCTCTGCACATGTAGAGTCCCCTCTCTTCTGCTCGGTGTGGTGTACCTCCAGGCCTTCCTGTGGTCTTGTTCTTTAATTCTGCGACGGTTGAGCTCCTCTGTTCTGGCAGGGGGCCTGTTTGGGTGCCATGGTCAGTTCAGGCCCCCTCTGCCTCCAGGTATTTTCCTGGTTTCCTGTGCAGGGTGACTGAGGCATCTGCTCTGTTGCCTTCGACATGTCTAGAAAGGCTCAGTTGGCACCCATCTGGTCCATGGTCTCATCCTGTTGGGGTGTTCCTCTCAACGCTGTTGGTTGCTGTGCGTGTGTTTCTTACGCACATTTGTAGCCATGTCTTGGTTTCTTTGCCCAGCGCCTGTTTCCAGGATTCCGATCCCTTCATATCTCTGTATGTCGTCATAGGGTTCCTGGGGGGGGGACTACGTCCACCTCAGTATTTTTTTCCTGTTGCCATAGGGTGGCATTTCCCTGCTTCGACAGTGCCTGGCGCACTTGTCAAATCCCCCTCCATGGGGGTACGGGGACCAGGGAGCTGGCATGGTCGGTGCCGTTTTTTGTTTTTTTTCCTCTCGACCACCCCTTGTTTTTTCCCTCCGCTAGGGGGACTATTTCACTGAGTGCTATCTTCTGCTTAGATGGAGCCCTCTCTCCTACAGTTTTTTGGTTATCTACTGCTGCTCCTGCAGCCATGGCGCACTCCTCTGTTGGAGGAGTTTACGCACTCATGTATGGCTCAGTGTCAGCCAGTCTAGCCACTGCCTGTTTTTTGTTTTTTCTCCTCTCTTTCCGTCCTGATGGGATGTTGCTTTGCTGTGGTCTTCTCGGACCGTTGGGGTCCAACTCTGGTTAGTCTCCTTGTCTTGAGCACTATCCTAGACTGCTGTGGTTTGCCTTCCTGTTTGGGTTGGCAATCCTGGTTTGTTGGGCCTTAGTGATTCCATTGTGAGCAGTCTTTCTGTACCACACTTCTGCTTGTCTCGACACGGAAGTGTGTCGCGGCCATTGGGTTTCCTTCCTTTTCAGGTACAAGTCTTCCAGGAGCTGCAGACACCTTCAACTTCCCATGTTGGCCACTTTGGTGTTCTGGGATGCTTCTTTTAAGGGTCTTCAGCTCCTCTTTGGCCGTTTATACTTCAGTGTACGTCTTCCAGGTGACTCAAGAACCTCCAGTTCCCATGTCTGTCTCCTCGAGGTCCATGTACTCCCGGAAAGGGGGGTGTTTGGGTCATCTGGATTATACCATTCGAGCTATTTTTGCCTTCTGGGTGCTCGGCGGGCCCCTGGGAAAGGGGTTTCCGGTCTCCAGATATTTGTATCATTGCTTTTATGCACAAGCCCTCTCTAGAGCCAGTTTCTGACTTTCTTTTTTCCAGTGTTTTTCTGGTTCCCACCAGCTCACTTTCTGCTCGGGTGTACGCTGCTCTTACTGGTGTGTTTTAAAAAAAAAAATTTAAATATTTTTTTTTTTTCTGCCGTGTTTTCTTGCATCAGTCAAATCTGGATGGTTCTCTTGTTGTGCCCTTTTCCATTTTTGTTTTCCAGCCGGGCTCGCCCCTTTGTCTAGTTCTTTGTTCCTTGGGGTTGATTTTCTACCCTCTCCCGGGATAGTTCTGGCCTGGTTGGCTTCCTAGTCGACTTTCATTTTTTTATTTATTTTTTTGTCTCTGTATATGGACGTATATTTAGTCTCTGCATAAGACGGTCCCTGTCCTTGGCATCCTAGCCCATCTCCAGGGATGGAGGTTCTTCCGGGAGCTTAGTCTCTGGGCCTCGGTTGTCTCTGGCCTGGGGTCTTGTTCGCGGGCCTTACAGACGAGTGGGTTCGGGCTCTGACTGTTTCCCTTTTTTTATTTTTTGTTGTTGTTGTTCTCACCCTAGGGGACTGCTTTTGGTACTTCCCATCAGTAAGGTGTCCCCCAATGAAGAGTGACCGAGAAAAGGAGACCTTTATTTATTTTGCTTACCACAAAATCTTTCTCGTTGCATTCATTGGGGGACACCGCACCCACCCATATCTTCCTTTTTTTTGTCCATATGATCTTTTCAGGGTCTTTTTCCGGGTTTCTTTTCCGGGGTCCTTCGGTAAGTGATTACTTCACTTCCAGTGGGCGGGTATATCCTGCCAGGGAGGAGCCGACTTTTTTTTTTTTTTTTTTTTTCTTCCTAGTGTCAGCGCCTCCTAGTGGCAAGAGCATATACCCATCAGTAAGGGGTCCCCAAATGAAGGCTACGAGAAAGAGATTTTACGGTAAGCACACAAAAATCTCCTTTTTTCGCCCGGTCCTGTCTTTTTACCTAATGGTGGTTTCTGCTTTTCGCCTAAATGAGGGCATTGTCCTTCCGTCTTTTGGCCCTGCTACGTCTCATCCTATGGAACGTTTGCTCCCTAGGCTTGACGTGGGTCGTCGTATGGGGCTGCTTCAAAGACACCATTTCGCAGGGGATACGCTCTGCCGTTTCGGAAGCTTACCGCTGCAAGGGGAAGATTCAACCCTTCGGGGTCTCAGTTCATTCCACTCGTTCTGTCGGAGCCTCCTGTGCTCTCCGTAACCAGGCCTCATCCTACCAAACATGTAAAGCAGCCATTTGGTCGTCTTTACACAGTTTTACAAAATTCTATCAGGTACATACCTTGCATCTGCTGATGCCAGTCTGGGTCGCTAAGTGTTGCAGGCGGCTGTGGTCCAGCCTTCCACCTAAGTTGGGAATCTTTTACCCACCCTGGGGACTGCTTTGGTACGTCCCATGGTCTGTCCCCCAATGGAGCCGATTTATTATTTGGTGCAAGTTGGCTCAAATGTTGAAATCAGCTGTTCACAGCACCTTTTACACAGAACTTACCACCACAAAGGACAGCGTATTTTACCCTGTAGAGCAGCCATTTAGGAGTCCCTCCTGCAGTATATCAGCAAGCGACACAAGTTATTTTCTTGTGTGGCGTTTATAGCCACCATGTGAAATGGATTTTATTTTCAACTTGGGAATTTTTATTTTTTATTTTTTTACTTTAGTGCAGTGGTCTTCAACCTGCGGACCTCCGGGCTGTCCGAGCATTCTGGGAGTTGTAGTTTTGCAACATCTGGAGGTCCGCAGGTTGGAGACCACTGCTTTAGTGTTTACCTTTCCTGAACCTGTGTGGCCATGTCCAATGCTGGCTCAACGGAGGGTGAAGGTTGCTCAGAGACAACTGTCGCAGGATAGTATTGAGCAGCCCTGGAGGCGTCGCTGCTTTCACAAACAACATTTTTTAATGTATTTTGACGCCTTTACATTTTCTGACATTGGTAAGTGTGTTTTCCATGTGCAAAATTTCTTTGCGGGGATTTGCGCCAAAAAACGGGATTTGCGCCAAAGATCGATTGGCGCAAATGATGAATTACTGATTAAAGTTAAAATCACACACAGGACCATGTGATTTTGAGAAAGTGGTAAAAATGACAGTGGAGAAGATGCACCAAACTTTGGCGCAAAAAGACACTGCGCCAAAGTTACGTGAAAAAAACACAATCCTTTGATAAATACCCCCCATGATTTTTAAAAGGTAAGGAGGAAAAAACGAAAATGCAAAAACAAACGCTGAGTCCTTTAACCCCTTAAGGACCCATGACGTACCGGTATGTCATGAGTCCGCTCCCGATCTATAACGCGGGGCCACGTCATAGCGGGCCGGGACCCGTGGCTAATAGCGCGCAACATTGATCGCGGTGCAGCGCGCTATTAACCCTTTAGACGCGGTGTTCAAAGTTGAACGCCGCGTCTAAAGTGAAAGCATGCCTGTTAACTCAGGGAGCTGTTCGGGATAGCCGCGGCGAAATTGCGGCATCCCGAACAGCTTACAGGACAGCTGCCTTCTCGCTGTCCGATCGCCGAATGACTGCTCAGTGCCTGAGATCCAGGCATGAGCAGTCAAGCAGAATCATCGGTCCTATGAGAAACCAGTGATCAATGTAAAAGATCAGTGTGTGCAGTGTTATAGGTCCCTATGGGAGCTATAACACTGCAAAAAAAGTGCAAAAAAAGTGAATAAAGATCATTTAACCCCTTCCCTATTAAAAGTTTGAATCACCCCCTTTTCCCATTAAAAAAAAGTGTAAATAAAAATAAACATATATGGTATCGCCGCGTGCGGAAATGTCCGAATTATAAAAATATAGCGTTAATTAAACCGCACGGTCAATGGCGTACGCGCAAAAAAAGTCCAAAGTCCAAAATAGTGCGATCAATAAGCCCTATCAATGCAAAAATGGTACCGCTAAAAACTTCAGATCACGGCGCAAAAAATTTGCCCTCATACTTCCCCATACGCGGAAAAATAAAAAAGTTATAGGGGTCAGAAGATGACAATTTTAAACGTATTAATTTTCCTGCATGTAGTTATGATTTTTTCCAGAAGACAAAATCAAACCTATATAAGTAGGGTATCATTTTAATCGTATGGACCTACAGAATAAACAAACATAAGGTGTCCTTTTTACCGAAAAATGCACTACGTAGAAAAGAAAGCCCCCAAAAGTTAAAAAAAACAGCGTTTTTTTTTTCAATTTTGTCTCACAATGATTTTTTTTTCGCCGTAGATTTTTTGGCAAAATGACTGACGTCATTACAAAGCAGAATTGTTGGCGCAAAAAATAAGCCATCATATGGATTTTTAGGTGCAAATTTGAGTTATGATTTTTTAAAGGCAAGGAGGAAAAAACGAAAATGCAAAAACTGAAAAACCCTCGGTCCTTACGGGGTTAAAGGGGTACTCCCGTGGAAAACTATTTTTTTATTTTTATTTTTTTAAATCAACTGGTGCCAGAAAGTTAAACAGATTTGTCAATTACACAACAATGGAGAAATAAGTGTGCACTCACTGCAGGGAACGTCAGGCAGTACCGGAGTCCGGGTCTCAAGCATCAGGTTACCGAGGACGCATCACGGGGAGCGCTCAGAGGCGATGCCGGCCTTTCGCACGAAAGAGCGTGCTTCTTCCGGAGGCCGGAAGAAGCACGCTCTATCGTGCGAAAGGCCGGCATCGCCTCTGAGCGCTCCCCGTGATGCGTCCTCTGTAACCTGATGCTTGAGACCCGGACTCCGGTACTGCCTGACGTTCCCTGCAGTGAGTGCACACTTATTTCTCCATTGTTGTGTAATTGACAAATCTGTTTAACTTTCTGGCACCAGTCGATTTAAAAAAGAAAAGTCTTCTACCGGAGTATCCCTTTAAGGGGTTATAGCTCATTGCCTAGGATTAAAGTCTGTAGTTCAGCTTTCTAGGAAGGTATGCTTTGTTCTAACACAAGGAGTTATAGCTTTGCCTATGAGAGGGAACTAGGAACTAATTGGAGAAGCTCCACAGAGGGAGCACAATAGGAATTGCTGGAAAAGGTGTCAGTCAGCTGCCAGGGGAATACAGGAATGAGAACAACCTAAAAT